>NW_026894159.1:0-179886 GCF_032452875.1 Bos javanicus | reverse complement strand
CCGTGGCTGATCACACACCTGTCACGTGACATATCATGCACTGATCACCTGAACCATGCACTGATCACGTGGCTGATCATACTCTGCTCACGAAACTCATCATGCATCACGTGGCTATCATGCACTGCTCACGTGGTTCGTCATGGAATGATCACGAAGCTACCATATACTGGTCACGTGACTGATCATGCACAGATCACGTAAATGATCATGCACTGTTCACGTGACTGATCATGTACTGATCACGTGACTGATAATGCACTGATCACGTGGCTATCATGCTCTGCTCACGTGGCTGATCATGCAACGATCACGTAGCAACCATGTAGTGGTCTCGTGACTGATCATGCACTGATCATGTAATTGATCCTGCACTGATCACGTGGCTCATCACGCACTGATCCGGTGGCTGATCACACACGTATCACGTGACTGGTCATGTACAGATCCCGTGACTAATCATGAAGTGATCACGTGGCTATCCTGCACTGATCACGTGGATATCATGCACTGATCACGTGGCTGATCACACACGTATCACCTGACTGATCATGCACTGATCACGTGGCTATCATGCACTGCTCACGTGGCTGATCATGCGATGATCACGCAACTACCATGTACTGGTCACATGACTGATCATGCACTGATCACGTGACTGATCATGCAGTGATCACGTGGCTGTCATGCACTACTCACGTGGCTGATCATGCAATGATCATGTAGCTACCATGTACAGGTCACGTGAATGATCATACACCCATCAGGTGACTGATCATGCACTGATCACGTGGCTATCATGCACTGATCACTAGACTGATCATGCACTGATCACGTCTATATCATGCACTGATCACATGACTGCCCATGCACTGGTCACGTGGATGATCATACACTAATCATGTGACAGATCATGCACTGATCACGTGGCTGATCATGCACTGACACTGTGACTGAGCATGGACTGATCACATGACTATCGTGTAGTGATCACGTGACTTAATGGCGCTGATCATGTGACTGATCATGCACTGATCATGTTTGCTATCATACACTGATCATGTGCCTCTGGAGGCAATAAACAAAGAGCTGAGTAGGCACGAATCAGTCAGCAGGCAATAATCATGGAACTCAGCTGTGAGGAATCATGCTGCTCAGCTGGCAATAATCAAGCAGCTGAGCAGGCAGGAATTACGCAGCACAGCTGACAATTGTCAAGCAGATGACAGGCAGGAATCGTGCAGCTCAGCTGGCAATTGTCAAGCAGATGAGCAGACAGTAATCACGCAGCTCAGCAGGCCCAGATCACGTGACTGAGCATGCACTGTTCACGTGGCTGATCATACACTGATCACGTGATTGATCATGCACTGATCACTTGGATATCATGCACTGATCACGTGGCTGATCATACACTGTTCACGTGTCTGACCATGCACTGATCACGTGGCTGATCATACACTGCTCACGTAACTGATAATGCACTTATCACGTGGCTATCATGCACTGAATACGTGGCTGAACATGCACTGTTCACGTGGCTGATCACACACCTGTCACGTGACATATCATGCACTGATCACCTGGAACTCATGCACTGATCACGTGGCTGATCATACTCTGCTCACGAAACTCATCATGCACACATCACGTGGCTATCATGCACTGCTCACGTGGTTCGTCATGGAATGATCACGAAGCTACCATATACTGGTCACGTGACTGATCATGCACAGATCACGTAAATGATCATGCACTGTTCACGTGACTGATCATGTACTGATCACGTGACTGATAATGCACTGATCACGTGGCTATCATGCTCTGCTCACGTGGCTGATCATGCAACGATCACGTAGCAACCATGTAGTGGTCTCGTGACTGATCATGCACTGATCATGTAATTGATCCTGCACTGATCACGTGGCTCATCACGCACTGATCCGGTGGCTGATCACACACGTATCACGTGACTGGTCATGTGCAGATCCCGTGACTAATCATGAAGTGATCACGTGGCTATCCTGCACTGATCACGTGGATATCATGCACTGATCACGTGGCTGATCACACACGTATCACCTGACTGATCATGCACTGATCACGTGGCTATCATGCACTGCTCACGTGGCTGATCATGCGATGATCACGCAACTACCATGTACTGGTCACATGACTGATCATGCACTGATCACGTGACTGATCATGCAGTGATCGCGTGGCTGTCATGCACTACTCACGTGGCTGATCATGCAATGATCATGTAGCTACCATGTACAGGTCACCTGAATGATCATACACCCATCAGGTGACTGATCATGCACTGATCACGTGGCTATCATGCACTGATCACTAGACTGATCATGCACTGATCACGTCTATATCATGCACTGATCACATGACTGCCCATGCACTGGTCACGTGGATGATCATACACTAATCATGTGACAGATCATGCACTGATCACGTGGCTGATCATGCACTGACACTGTGACTGAGCATGGACTGATCACATGACTATCGTGTAGTGATCACGTGACTTAATGGCGCTGATCATGTGACTGATCATGCACTGATCATGTTTGCTATCATACACTGATCATGTGCCTCTGGAGGCAATAAACAAAGAGCTGAGTAGGCACGAATCAGTCAGCAGGCAATAATCATGGAACTCAGCTGTGAGGAATCATGCTGCTCAGCTGGCAATAATCAAGCAGCTGAGCAGGCAGGAATTACGCAGCACAGCTGACAATTGTCAAGCAGATGACAGGCAGGAATCGTGCAGCTCAGCTGGCAATTGTCAAGCAGATGAGCAGACAGTAATCACGCAGCTCAGCAGGCCCAGATCACGTGACTGAGCATGCACTGTTCACGTGGCTGATCATACACTGATCACGTGATTGATCATGCACTGATCACTTGGATATCATGCACTGATCACGTGGCTGATCATACACTGTTCACGTGTCTGACCATGCACTGATCACGTGGCTGATCATACACTGATCACGTAACTGATAATGCACTTATCACGTGGCTATCATGCACTGAATACGTGGCTGAACATGCACTGTTCACGTGGCTGATCACACACCTGTCACGTGACATATCATGCACTGATCACCTGGAACTCATGCACTGATCACGTGGCTGATCATACTCTGCTCACGAAACTCATCATGCACACATCACGTGGCTATCATGCACTGCTCACGTGGTTCGTCATGGAATGATCACGAAGCTACCATATACTGGTCACGTGACTGATCATGCACAGATCACGTAAATGATCATGCACTGTTCACGTGACTGATCATGTACTGATCACGTGACTGATAATGCACTGATCACGTGGCTATCATGCTCTGCTCACGTGGCTGATCATGCAACGATCACGTAGCAACCATGTAGTGGTCTCGTGACTGATCATGCACTGATCATGTAATTGATCCTGCACTGATCACGTGGCTCATCACGCACTGATCCGGTGGCTGATCACACACGTATCACGTGACTGGTCATGTACAGATCCCGTGACTAATCATGAAGTGATCACGTGGCTATCCTGCACTGATCACGTGGATATCATGCACTGATCACGTGGCTGATCACACACGTATCTCCTGACTGATCATGCACTGATCACGTGGCTATCATGCACTGCTCACGTGGCTGATCATGCGATGATCACGCAACTACCATGTACTGGTCACATGACTGATCATGCACTGATCACGTGACTGATCATGCAGTGATCACGTGGCTGTCATGCACTACTCACGTGGCTGATCATGCAATGATCATGTAGCTACCATGTACAGGTCACGTGAATGATCATACACCCATCAGGTGACTGATCATGCACTGATCACGTGGCTATCATGCACTGATCACTAGACTGATCATGCACTGATCACGTCTATATCATGCACTGATCACATGACTGCCCATGCACTGGTCACGTGGATGATCATACACTAATCATGTGACAGATCATGCACTGATCACGTGGCTGATCATGCACTGACACTGTGACTGAGCATGGACTGATCACATGACTATCGTGTAGTGATCACGTGACTTAATGGCGCTGATCATGTGACTGATCATGCACTGATCATGTTTGCTATCATACACTGATCATGTGCCTCTGGAGGCAATAAACAAAGAGCTGAGTAGGCACGAATCAGTCAGCAGGCAATAATCATGGAACTCAGCTGTGAGGAATCATGCTGCTCAGCTGGCAATAATCAAGCAGCTGAGCAGGCAGGAATTACGCAGCACAGCTGACAATTGTCAAGCAGATGACAGGCAGGAATCGTGCAGCTCAGCTGGCAATTGTCAAGCAGATGAGCAGACAGTAATCACGCAGCTCAGCAGGCCCAGATCACGTGACTGAGCATGCACTGTTCACGTGGCTGATCATACACTGATCACGTGATTGATCATGCACTGATCACTTGGATATCATGCACTGATCACGTGGCTGATCATACACTGTTCACGTGTCTGACCATGCACTGATCACGTGGCTGATCATACACTGCTCACGTAACTGATAATGCACTTATCACGTGGCTATCATGCACTGAATACGTGGCTGAACATGCACTGTTCACGTGGCTGATCACACACCTGTCACGTGACATATCATGCACTGATCACCTGGAACTCATGCACTGATCACGTGGCTGATCATACTCTGCTCACGAAACTCATCATGCACACATCACGTGGCTATCATGCACTGCTCACGTGGTTCGTCATGGAATGATCACGAAGCTACCATATACTGGTCACGTGACTGATCATGCACAGATCACGTAAATGATCATGCACTGTTCACGTGACTGATCATGTACTGATCACGTGACTGATAATGCACTGATCACGTGGCTATCATGCTCTGCTCACGTGGCTGATCATGCAACGATCACGTAGCAACCATGTAGTGGTCTCGTGACTGATCATGCACTGATCATGTAATTGATCCTGCACTGATCACGTGGCTCATCACGCACTGATCCGGTGGCTGATCACACACGTATCACGTGACTGGTCATGTACAGATCCCGTGACTAATCATGAAGTGATCACGTGGCTATCCTGCACTGATCACGTGGATATCATGCACTGATCACGTGGCTGATCACACACGTATCACCTGACTGATCATGCACTGATCACGTGGCTATCATGCACTGCTCACGTGGCTGATCATGCGATGATCACGCAACTACCATGTACTGGTCACATGACTGATCATGCACTGATCACGTGACTGATCATGCAGTGATCACGTGGCTGTCATGCACTACTCACGTGGCTGATCATGCAATGATCATGTAGCTACCATGTACAGGTCACGTGAATGATCATACACCCATCAGGTGACTGATCATGCACTGATCACGTGGCTATCATGCACTGATCACTAGACTGATCATGCACTGATCACGTCTATATCATGCACTGATCACATGACTGCCCATGCACTGGTCACGTGGATGATCATACACTAATCATGTGACAGATCATGCACTGATCACGTGGCTGATCATGCACTGACACTGTGACTGAGCATGGACTGATCACATGACTATCGTGTAGTGATCACGTGACTTAATGGCGCTGATCATGTGACTGATCATGCACTGATCATGTTTGCTATCATACACTGATCATGTGCCTCTGGAGGCAATAAACAAAGAGCTGAGTAGGCACGAATCAGTCAGCAGGCAATAATCATGGAACTCAGCTGTGAGGAATCATGCTGCTCAGCTGGCAATAATCAAGCAGCTGAGCAGGCAGGAATTACGCAGCACAGCTGACAATTGTCAAGCAGATGACAGGCAGGAATCGTGCAGCTCAGCTGGCAATTGTCAAGCAGATGAGCAGACAGTAATCACGCAGCTCAGCAGGCCCAGATCACGTGACTGAGCATGCACTGTTCACGTGGCTGATCATACACTGATCACGTGATTGATCATGCACTGATCACTTGGATATCATGCACTGATCACGTGGCTGATCATACACTGTTCACGTGTCTGACCATGCACTGATCACGTGGCTGATCATACACTGCTCACGTAACTGATAATGCACTTATCACGTGGCTATCATGCACTGAATACGTGGCTGAACATGCACTGTTCACGTGGCTGATCACACACCTGTCACGTGACATATCATGCACTGATCACCTGGAACTCATGCACTGATCACGTGGCTGATCATACTCTGCTCACGAAACTCATCATGCACACATCACGTGGCTATCATGCACTGCTCACGTGGTTCGTCATGGAATGATCACGAAGCTACCATATACTGGTCACGTGACTGATCATGCACAGATCACGTAAATGATCATGCACTGTTCACGTGACTGATCATGTACTGATCACGTGACTGATAATGCACTGATCACGTGGCTATCATGCTCTGCTCACGTGGCTGATCATGCAACGATCACGTAGCAACCATGTAGTGGTCTCGTGACTGATCATGCACTGATCATGTAATTGATCCTGCACTGATCACGTGGCTCATCACGCACTGATCCGGTGGCTGATCACACACGTATCACGTGACTGGTCATGTACAGATCCCGTGACTAATCATGAAGTGATCACGTGGCTATCCTGCACTGATCACGTGGATATCATGCACTGATCACGTGGCTGATCACACACGTATCACCTGACTGATCATGCACTGATCACGTGGCTATCATGCACTGCTCACGTGGCTGATCATGCGATGATCACGCAACTACCATGTACTGGTCACATGACTGATCATGCACTGATCACGTGACTGATCATGCAGTGATCACGTGGCTGTCATGCACTACTCACGTGGCTGATCATGCAATGATCATGTAGCTACCATGTACAGGTCACGTGAATGATCATACACCCATCAGGTGACTGATCATGCACTGATCACGTGGCTATCATGCACTGATCACTAGACTGATCATGCACTGATCACATCTATATCATGCACTGATCACATGACTGCCCATGCACTGGTCACGTGGATGATCATACACTAATCATGTGACAGATCATGCACTGATCACGTGGCTGATCATGCACTGACACTGTGACTGAGCATGGACTGATCACATGACTATCGTGTAGTGATCACGTGACTTAATGGCGCTGATCATGTGACGGATCATGCACTGATCATGTTTGCTATCATACACTGATCATGTGCCTCTGGAGGCAATAAACAAAGAGCTGAGTAGGCACGAATCAGTCAGCAGGCAATAATCATGGAACTCAGCTGTGAGGAATCATGCTGCTCAGCTGGCAATAATCAAGCAGCTGAGCAGGCAGGAATTACGCAGCACAGCTGACAGTTGTCAAGCAGATGACAGGCAGGAATCGTGCAGCTCAGCTGGCAATTGTCAAGCAGATGAGCAGACAGTAATCACGCAGCTCAGCAGGCCCAGATCACGTGACTGAGCATGCACTGTTCACGTGGCTGATCATACACTGATCACGTGATTGATCATGCACTGATCACTTGGATATCATGCACTGATCACGTGGCTGATCATACACTGTTCACGTGTCTGACCATGCACTGATCACGTGGCTGATCATACACTGCTCACGTAACTGATAATGCACTTATCACGTGGCTATCATGCACTGAATACGTGGCTGAACATGCACTGTTCACGTGGCTGATCACACACCTGTCACGTGACATATCATGCACTGATCACCTGGAACTCATGCACTGATCACGTGGCTGATCATACTCTGCTCACGAAACTCATCATGCACACATCACGTGGCTATCATGCACTGCTCACGTGGTTCGTCATGGAATGATCACGAAGCTACCATATGCTGGTCACGTGACTGATCATGCACAGATCACGTAAATGATCATGCACTGTTCACGTGACTGATCATGTACTGATCACGTGACTGATAATGCACTGATCACGTGGCTATCATGCTCTGCTCACGTGGCTGATCATGCAGCGATCACGTAGCAACCATGTAGTGGTCTCGTGACTGATCATGCACTGATCATGTAATTGATCCTGCACTGATCACGTGGCTCATCACGCACTGATCCGGTGGCTGATCACACACGTATCACGTGACTGGTCATGTGCAGATCCCGTGACTAATCATGAAGTGATCACGTGGCTATCCTGCACTGATCACGTGGATATCATGCACTGATCACGTGGCTGATCACACACGTATCACCTGACTGATCATGCACTGATCACGTGGCTATCATGCACTGCTCACGTGGCTGATCATGCGATGATCACGCAACTACCATGTACTGGTCACATGACTGATCATGCACTGATCACGTGACTGATCATGCAGTGATCACGTGGCTGTCATGCACTACTCACGTGGCTGATCATGCAATGATCATGTAGCTACCATGTACAGGTCACGTGAATGATCATACACCCATCAGGTGACTGATCATGCACTGATCACGTGGCTATCATGCACTGATCACTAGACTGATCATGCACTGATCACGTCTATATCATGCACTGATCACATGACTGCCCATGCACTGGTCACGTGGATGATCATACACTAATCATGTGACAGATCATGCACTGATCACGTGGCTGATCATGCACTGACACTGTGACTGAGCATGGACTGATCACATGACTATCGTGTAGTGATCACGTGACTTAATGGCGCTGATCATGTGACTGATCATGCACTGATCATGTTTGCTATCATACACTGATCATGTGCCTCTGGAGGCAATAAACAAAGAGCTGAGTAGGCACGAATCAGTCAGCAGGCAATAATCATGGAACTCAGCTGTGAGGAATCATGCTGCTCAGCTGGCAATAATCAAGCAGCTGAGCAGGCAGGAATTACGCAGCACAGCTGACAATTGTCAAGCAGATGACAGGCAGGAATCGTGCAGCTCAGCTGGCAATTGTCAAGCAGATGAGCAGACAGTAATCACGCAGCTCAGCAGGCCCAGATCACGTGACTGAGCATGCACTGTTCACGTGGCTGATCATACACTGATCACGTGATTGATCATGCACTGATCACTTGGATATCATGCACTGATCACGTGGCTGATCATACACTGTTCACGTGTCTGACCATGCACTGATCACGTGGCTGATCATACACTGCTCACGTAACTGATAATGCACTTATCACGTGGCTATCATGCACTGAATACGTGGCTGAACATGCACTGTTCACGTGGCTGATCACACACCTGTCACGTGACATATCATGCACTGATCACCTGGAACTCATGCACTGATCACGTGGCTGATCATACTCTGCTCACGAAACTCATCATGCACACATCACGTGGCTATCATGCACTGCTCACGTGGTTCGTCATGGAATGATCACGAAGCTACCATATACTGGTCACGTGACTGATCATGCACAGATCACGTAAATGATCATGCACTGTTCACGTGACTGATCATGTACTGATCACGTGACTGATAATGCACTGATCACGTGGCTATCATGCTCTGCTCACGTGGCTGATCATGCAACGATCACGTAGCAACCATGTAGTGGTCTCGTGACTGATCATGCACTGATCATGTAATTGATCCTGCACTGATCACGTGGCTCATCACGCACTGATCCGGTGGCTGATCACACACGTATCACGTGACTGGTCATGTACAGATCCCGTGACTAATCATGAAGTGATCACGTGGCTATCCTGCACTGATCACGTGGATATCATGCACTGATCACGTGGCTGATCACACACGTATCACCTGACTGATCATGCACTGATCACGTGGCTATCATGCACTGCTCACGTGGCTGATCATGCGATGATCACGCAACTACCATGTACTGGTCACATGACTGATCATGCACTGATCACGTGACTGATCATGCAGTGATCACGTGGCTGTCATGCACTACTCACGTGGCTGATCATGCAATGATCATGTAGCTACCATGTACAGGTCACGTGAATGATCATACACCCATCAGGTGACTGATCATGCACTGATCACGTGGCTATCATGCACTGATCACTAGACTGATCATGCACTGATCACGTCTATATCATGCACTGATCACATGACTGCCCATGCACTGGTCACGTGGATGATCATACACTAATCATGTGACAGATCATGCACTGATCACGTGGCTGATCATGCACTGACACTGTGACTGAGCATGGACTGATCACATGACTATCGTGTAGTGATCACGTGACTTAATGGCGCTGATCATGTGACTGATCATGCACTGATCATGTTTGCTATCATACACTGATCATGTGCCTCTGGAGGCAATAAACAAAGAGCTGAGTAGGCACGAATCAGTCAGCAGGCAATAATCATGGAACTCAGCTGTGAGGAATCATGCTGCTCAGCTGGCAATAATCAAGCAGCTGAGCAGGCAGGAATTACGCAGCACAGCTGACAATTGTCAAGCAGATGACAGGCAGGAATCGTGCAGCTCAGCTGGCAATTGTCAAGCAGATGAGCAGACAGTAATCACGCAGCTCAGCAGGCCCAGATCACGTGACTGAGCATGCACTGTTCACGTGGCTGATCATACACTGATCACGTGATTGATCATGCACTGATCACTTGGATATCATGCACTGATCACGTGGCTGATCATACACTGTTCACGTGTCTGACCATGCACTGATCACGTGGCTGATCATACACTGCTCACGTAACTGATAATGCACTTATCACGTGGCTATCATGCACTGAATACGTGGCTGAACATGCACTGTTCACGTGGCTGATCACACACCTGTCACGTGACATATCATGCACTGATCACCTGGAACTCATGCACTGATCACGTGGCTGATCATACTCTGCTCACGAAACTCATCATGCACACATCACGTGGCTATCATGCACTGCTCACGTGGTTCGTCATGGAATGATCACGAAGCTACCATATACTGGTCACGTGACTGATCATGCACAGATCACGTAAATGATCATGCACTGTTCACGTGACTGATCATGTACTGATCACGTGACTGATAATGCACTGATCACGTGGCTATCATGCTCTGCTCACGTGGCTGATCATGCAACGATCACGTAGCAACCATGTAGTGGTCTCGTGACTGATCATGCACTGATCATGTAATTGATCCTGCACTGATCACGTGGCTCATCACGCACTGATCCGGTGGCTGATCACACACGTATCACGTGACTGGTCATGTACAGATCCCGTGACTAATCATGAAGTGATCACGTGGCTATCCTGCACTGATCACGTGGATATCATGCACTGATCACGTGGCTGATCACACACGTATCACCTGACTGATCATGCACTGATCACGTGGCTATCATGCACTGCTCACGTGGCTGATCATGCGATGATCACGCAACTACCATGTACTGGTCACATGACTGATCATGCACTGATCACGTGACTGATCATGCAGTGATCACGTGGCTGTCATGCACTACTCACGTGGCTGATCATGCAATGATCATGTAGCTACCATGTACAGGTCACGTGAATGATCATACACCCATCAGGTGACTGATCATGCACTGATCACGTGGCTATCATGCACTGATCACTAGACTGATCATGCACTGATCACGTCTATATCATGCACTGATCACATGACTGCCCATGCACTGGTCACGTGGATGATCATACACTAATCATGTGACAGATCATGCACTGATCACGTGGCTGATCATGCACTGACACTGTGACTGAGCATGGACTGATCACATGACTATCGTGTAGTGATCACGTGACTTAATGGCGCTGATCATGTGACTGATCATGCACTGATCATGTTTGCTATCATACACTGATCATGTGCCTCTGGAGGCAATAAACAAAGAGCTGAGTAGGCACGAATCAGTCAGCAGGCAATAATCATGGAACTCAGCTGTGAGGAATCATGCTGCTCAGCTGGCAATAATCAAGCAGCTGAGCAGGCAGGAATTACGCAGCACAGCTGACAATTGTCAAGCAGATGACAGGCAGGAATCGTGCAGCTCAGCTGGCAATTGTCAAGCAGATGAGCAGACAGTAATCACGCAGCTCAGCAGGCCCAGATCACGTGACTGAGCATGCACTGTTCACGTGGCTGATCATACACTGATCACGTGATTGATCATGCACTGATCACTTGGATATCATGCACTGATCACGTGGCTGATCATACACTGTTCACGTGTCTGACCATGCACTGATCACGTGGCTGATCATACACTGCTCACGTAACTGATAATGCACTTATCACGTGGCTATCATGCACTGAATACGTGGCTGAACATGCACTGTTCACGTGGCTGATCACACACCTGTCACGTGACATATCATGCACTGATCACCTGGAACTCATGCACTGATCACGTGGCTGATCATACTCTGCTCACGAAACTCATCATGCACACATCACGTGGCTATCATGCACTGCTCACGTGGTTCGTCATGGAATGATCACGAAGCTACCATATACTGGTCACGTGACTGATCATGCACAGATCACGTAAATGATCATGCACTGTTCACGTGACTGATCATGTACTGATCACGTGACTGATAATGCACTGATCACGTGGCTATCATGCTCTGCTCACGTGGCTGATCATGCAACGATCACGTAGCAACCATGTAGTGGTCTCGTGACTGATCATGCACTGATCATGTAATTGATCCTGCACTGATCACGTGGCTCATCACGCACTGATCCGGTGGCTGATCACACACGTATCACGTGACTGGTCATGTACAGATCCCGTGACTAATCATGAAGTGATCACGTGGCTATCCTGCACTGATCACGTGGATATCATGCACTGATCACGTGGCTGATCACACACGTATCACCTGACTGATCATGCACTGATCACGTGGCTATCATGCACTGCTCACGTGGCTGATCATGCGATGATCACGCAACTACCATGTACTGGTCACATGACTGATCATGCACTGATCACGTGACTGATCATGCAGTGATCACGTGGCTGTCATGCACTACTCACGTGGCTGATCATGCAATGATCATGTAGCTACCATGTACAGGTCACGTGAATGATCATACACCCATCAGGTGACTGATCATGCACTGATCACGTGGCTATCATGCACTGATCACTAGACTGATCATGCACTGATCACGTCTATATCATGCACTGATCACATGACTGCCCATGCACTGGTCACGTGGATGATCATACACTAATCATGTGACAGATCATGCACTGATCACGTGGCTGATCATGCACTGACACTGTGACTGAGCATGGACTGATCACATGACTATCGTGTAGTGATCACGTGACTTAATGGCGCTGATCATGTGACTGATCATGCACTGATCATGTTTGCTATCATACACTGATCATGTGCCTCTGGAGGCAATAAACAAAGAGCTGAGTAGGCACGAATCAGTCAGCAGGCAATAATCATGGAACTCAGCTGTGAGGAATCATGCTGCTCAGCTGGCAATAATCAAGCAGCTGAGCAGGCAGGAATTACGCAGCACAGCTGACAATTGTCAAGCAGATGACAGGCAGGAATCGTGCAGCTCAGCTGGCAATTGTCAAGCAGATGAGCAGACAGTAATCACGCAGCTCAGCAGGCCCAGATCACGTGACTGAGCATGCACTGTTCACGTGGCTGATCATACACTGATCACGTGATTGATCATGCACTGATCACTTGGATATCATGCACTGATCACGTGGCTGATCATACACTGTTCACGTGTCTGACCATGCACTGATCACGTGGCTGATCATACACTGCTCACGTAACTGATAATGCACTTATCACGTGGCTATCATGCACTGAATACGTGGCTGAACATGCACTGTTCACGTGGCTGATCACACACCTGTCACGTGACATATCATGCACTGATCACCTGGAACTCATGCACTGATCACGTGGCTGATCATACTCTGCTCACGAAACTCATCATGCACACATCACGTGGCTATCATGCACTGCTCACGTGGTTCGTCATGGAATGATCACGAAGCTACCATATACTGGTCACGTGACTGATCATGCACAGATCACGTAAATGATCATGCACTGTTCACGTGACTGATCATGTACTGATCACGTGACTGATAATGCACTGATCACGTGGCTATCATGCTCTGCTCACGTGGCTGATCATGCAACGATCACGTAGCAACCATGTAGTGGTCTCGTGACTGATCATGCACTGATCATGTAATTGATCCTGCACTGATCACGTGGCTCATCACGCACTGATCCGGTGGCTGATCACACACGTATCACGTGACTGGTCATGTACAGATCCCGTGACTAATCATGAAGTGATCACGTGGCTATCCTGCACTGATCACGTGGATATCATGCACTGATCACGTGGCTGATCACACACGTATCACCTGACTGATCATGCACTGATCACGTGGCTATCATGCACTGCTCACGTGGCTGATCATGCGATGATCACGCAACTACCATGTACTGGTCACATGACTGATCATGCACTGATCACGTGACTGATCATGCAGTGATCACGTGGCTGTCATGCACTACTCACGTGGCTGATCATGCAATGATCATGTAGCTACCATGTACAGGTCACGTGAATGATCATACACCCATCAGGTGACTGATCATGCACTGATCACGTGGCTATCATGCACTGATCACTAGACTGATCATGCACTGATCACGTCTATATCATGCACTGATCACATGACTGCCCATGCACTGGTCACGTGGATGATCATACACTAATCATGTGACAGATCATGCACTGATCACGTGGCTGATCATGCACTGACACTGTGACTGAGCATGGACTGATCACATGACTATCGTGTAGTGATCACGTGACTTAATGGCGCTGATCATGTGACTGATCATGCACTGATCATGTTTGCTATCATACACTGATCATGTGCCTCTGGAGGCAATAAACAAAGAGCTGAGTAGGCACGAATCAGTCAGCAGGCAATAATCATGGAACTCAGCTGTGAGGAATCATGCTGCTCAGCTGGCAATAATCAAGCAGCTGAGCAGGCAGGAATTACGCAGCACAGCTGACAATTGTCAAGCAGATGACAGGCAGGAATCGTGCAGCTCAGCTGGCAATTGTCAAGCAGATGAGCAGACAGTAATCACGCAGCTCAGCAGGCCCAGATCACGTGACTGAGCATGCACTGTTCACGTGGCTGATCATACACTGATCACGTGATTGATCATGCACTGATCACTTGGATATCATGCACTGATCACGTGGCTGATCATACACTGTTCACGTGTCTGACCATGCACTGATCACGTGGCTGATCATACACTGCTCACGTAACTGATAATGCACTTATCACGTGGCTATCATGCACTGAATACGTGGCTGAACATGCACTGTTCACGTGGCTGATCACACACCTGTCACGTGACATATCATGCACTGATCACCTGGAACTCATGCACTGATCACGTGGCTGATCATACTCTGCTCACGAAACTCATCATGCACACATCACGTGGCTATCATGCACTGCTCACGTGGTTCGTCATGGAATGATCACGAAGCTACCATATACTGGTCACGTGACTGATCATGCACAGATCACGTAAATGATCATGCACTGTTCACGTGACTGATCATGTACTGATCACGTGACTGATAATGCACTGATCACGTGGCTATCATGCTCTGCTCACGTGGCTGATCATGCAA
Source organism: Bos javanicus (assembly GCF_032452875.1). NCBI lineage: Eukaryota > Metazoa > Chordata > Mammalia > Artiodactyla > Bovidae > Bos > Bos javanicus. The sequence continues at coordinate 164,169 of NW_026894159.1, read as the reverse complement.
CGATCACGTAGCAACCATGTAGTGGTCTCGTGACTGATCATGCACTGATCATGTAATTGATCCTGCACTGATCACGTGGCTCATCACGCACTGATCCGGTGGCTGATCACACACGTATCACGTGACTGGTCATGTACAGATCCCGTGACTAATCATGAAGTGATCACGTGGCTATCCTGCACTGATCACGTGGATATCATGCACTGATCACGTGGCTGATCACACACGTATCACCTGACTGATCATGCACTGATCACGTGGCTATCATGCACTGCTCACGTGGCTGATCATGCGATGATCACGCAACTACCATGTACTGGTCACATGACTGATCATGCACTGATCACGTGACTGATCATGCAGTGATCACGTGGCTGTCATGCACTACTCACGTGGCTGATCATGCAATGATCATGTAGCTACCATGTACAGGTCACGTGAATGATCATACACCCATCAGGTGACTGATCATGCACTGATCACGTGGCTATCATGCACTGATCACTAGACTGATCATGCACTGATCACGTCTATATCATGCACTGATCACATGACTGCCCATGCACTGGTCACGTGGATGATCATACACTAATCATGTGACAGATCATGCACTGATCACGTGGCTGATCATGCACTGACACTGTGACTGAGCATGGACTGATCACATGACTATCGTGTAGTGATCACGTGACTTAATGGCGCTGATCATGTGACTGATCATGCACTGATCATGTTTGCTATCATACACTGATCATGTGCCTCTGGAGGCAATAAACAAAGAGCTGAGTAGGCACGAATCAGTCAGCAGGCAATAATCATGGAACTCAGCTGTGAGGAATCATGCTGCTCAGCTGGCAATAATCAAGCAGCTGAGCAGGCAGGAATTACGCAGCACAGCTGACAATTGTCAAGCAGATGACAGGCAGGAATCGTGCAGCTCAGCTGGCAATTGTCAAGCAGATGAGCAGACAGTAATCACGCAGCTCAGCAGGCCCAGATCACGTGACTGAGCATGCACTGTTCACGTGGCTGATCATACACTGATCACGTGATTGATCATGCACTGATCACTTGGATATCATGCACTGATCACGTGGCTGATCATACACTGTTCACGTGTCTGACCATGCACTGATCACGTGGCTGATCATACACTGCTCACGTAACTGATAATGCACTTATCACGTGGCTATCATGCACTGAATACGTGGCTGAACATGCACTGTTCACGTGGCTGATCACACACCTGTCACGTGACATATCATGCACTGATCACCTGGAACTCATGCACTGATCACGTGGCTGATCATACTCTGCTCACGAAACTCATCATGCACACATCACGTGGCTATCATGCACTGCTCACGTGGTTCGTCATGGAATGATCACGAAGCTACCATATACTGGTCACGTGACTGATCATGCACAGATCACGTAAATGATCATGCACTGTTCACGTGACTGATCATGTACTGATCACGTGACTGATAATGCACTGATCACGTGGCTATCATGCTCTGCTCACGTGGCTGATCATGCAGCGATCACGTAGCAACCATGTAGTGGTCTCGTGACTGATCATGCACTGATCATGTAATTGATCCTGCACTGATCACGTGGCTCATCACGCACTGATCCGGTGGCTGATCACACACGTATCACGTGACTGGTCATGTACAGATCCCGTGACTAATCATGAAGTGATCACGTGGCTATCCTGCACTGATCACGTGGATATCATGCACTGATCACGTGGCTGATCACACACGTATCACCTGACTGATCATGCACTGATCACGTGGCTATCATGCACTGCTCACGTGGCTGATCATGCGATGATCACGCAACTACCATGTACTGGTCACATGACTGATCATGCACTGATCACGTGACTGATCATGCAGTGATCACGTGGCTGTCATGCACTACTCACGTGGCTGATCATGCAATGATCATGTAGCTACCATGTACAGGTCACGTGAATGATCATACACCCATCAGGTGACTGATCATGCACTGATCACGTGGCTATCATGCACTGATCACTAGACTGATCATGCACTGATCACGTCTATATCATGCACTGATCACATGACTGCCCATGCACTGGTCACGTGGATGATCATACACTAATCATGTGACAGATCATGCACTGATCACGTGGCTGATCATGCACTGACACTGTGACTGAGCATGGACTGATCACATGACTATCGTGTAGTGATCACGTGACTTAATGGCGCTGATCATGTGACTGATCATGCACTGATCATGTTTGCTATCATACACTGATCATGTGCCTCTGGAGGCAATAAACAAAGAGCTGAGTAGGCACGAATCAGTCAGCAGGCAATAATCATGGAACTCAGCTGTGAGGAATCATGCTGCTCAGCTGGCAATAATCAAGCAGCTGAGCAGGCAGGAATTACGCAGCACAGCTGACAATTGTCAAGCAGATGACAGGCAGGAATCGTGCAGCTCAGCTGGCAATTGTCAAGCAGATGAGCAGACAGTAATCACGCAGCTCAGCAGGCCCAGATCACGTGACTGAGCATGCACTGTTCACGTGGCTGATCATACACTGATCACGTGATTGATCATGCACTGATCACTTGGATATCATGCACTGATCACGTGGCTGATCATACACTGTTCACGTGTCTGACCATGCACTGATCACGTGGCTGATCATACACTGCTCACGTAACTGATAATGCACTTATCACGTGGCTATCATGCACTGAATACGTGGCTGAACATGCACTGTTCACGTGGCTGATCACACACCTGTCACGTGACATATCATGCACTGATCACCTGGAACTCATGCACTGATCACGTGGCTGATCATACTCTGCTCACGAAACTCATCATGCACACATCACGTGGCTATCATGCACTGCTCACGTGGTTCGTCATGGAATGATCACGAAGCTACCATATACTGGTCACGTGACTGATCATGCACAGATCACGTAAATGATCATGCACTGTTCACGTGACTGATCATGTACTGATCACGTGACTGATAATGCACTGATCACGTGGCTATCATGCTCTGCTCACGTGGCTGATCATGCAACGATCACGTAGCAACCATGTAGTGGTCTCGTGACTGATCATGCACTGATCATGTAATTGATCCTGCACTGATCACGTGGCTCATCACGCACTGATCCGGTGGCTGATCACACACGTATCACGTGACTGGTCATGTACAGATCCCGTGACTAATCATGAAGTGATCACGTGGCTATCCTGCACTGATCACGTGGATATCATGCACTGATCACGTGGCTGATCACACACGTATCACCTGACTGATCATGCACTGATCACGTGGCTATCATGCACTGCTCACGTGGCTGATCATGCGATGATCACGCAACTACCATGTACTGGTCACATGACTGATCATGCACTGATCACGTGACTGATCATGCAGTGATCACGTGGCTGTCATGCACTACTCACGTGGCTGATCATGCAATGATCATGTAGCTACCATGTACAGGTCACGTGAATGATCATACACCCATCAGGTGACTGATCATGCACTGATCACGTGGCTATCATGCACTGATCACTAGACTGATCATGCACTGATCACGTCTATATCATGCACTGATCACATGACTGCCCATGCACTGGTCACGTGGATGATCATACACTAATCATGTGACAGATCATGCACTGATCACGTGGCTGATCATGCACTGACACTGTGACTGAGCATGGACTGATCACATGACTATCGTGTAGTGATCACGTGACTTAATGGCGCTGATCATGTGACTGATCATGCACTGATCATGTTTGCTATCATACACTGATCATGTGCCTCTGGAGGCAATAAACAAAGAGCTGAGTAGGCACGAATCAGTCAGCAGGCAATAATCATGGAACTCAGCTGTGAGGAATCATGCTGCTCAGCTGGCAATAATCAAGCAGCTGAGCAGGCAGGAATTACGCAGCACAGCTGACAATTGTCAAGCAGATGACAGGCAGGAATCGTGCAGCTCAGCTGGCAATTGTCAAGCAGATGAGCAGACAGTAATCACGCAGCTCAGCAGGCCCAGATCACGTGACTGAGCATGCACTGTTCACGTGGCTGATCATACACTGATCACGTGATTGATCATGCACTGATCACTTGGATATCATGCACTGATCACGTGGCTGATCATACACTGTTCACGTGTCTGACCATGCACTGATCACGTGGCTGATCATACACTGCTCACGTAACTGATAATGCACTTATCACGTGGCTATCATGCACTGAATACGTGGCTGAACATGCACTGTTCACGTGGCTGATCACACACCTGTCACGTGACATATCATGCACTGATCACCTGGAACTCATGCACTGATCACGTGGCTGATCATACTCTGCTCACGAAACTCATCATGCACACATCACGTGGCTATCATGCACTGCTCACGTGGTTCGTCATGGAATGATCACGAAGCTACCATATACTGGTCACGTGACTGATCATGCACAGATCACGTAAATGATCATGCACTGTTCACGTGACTGATCATGTACTGATCACGTGACTGATAATGCACTGATCACGTGGCTATCATGCTCTGCTCACGTGGCTGATCATGCAACGATCACGTAGCAACCATGTAGTGGTCTCGTGACTGATCATGCACTGATCATGTAATTGATCCTGCACTGATCACGTGGCTCATCACGCACTGATCCGGTGGCTGATCACACACGTATCACGTGACTGGTCATGTACAGATCCCGTGACTAATCATGAAGTGATCACGTGGCTATCCTGCACTGATCACGTGGATATCATGCACTGATCACGTGGCTGATCACACACGTATCACCTGACTGATCATGCACTGATCACGTGGCTATCATGCACTGCTCACGTGGCTGATCATGCGATGATCACGCAACTACCATGTACTGGTCACATGACTGATCATGCACTGATCACGTGACTGATCATGCAGTGATCACGTGGCTGTCATGCACTACTCACGTGGCTGATCATGCAATGATCATGTAGCTACCATGTACAGGTCACGTGAATGATCATACACCCATCAGGTGACTGATCATGCACTGATCACGTGGCTATCATGCACTGATCACTAGACTGATCATGCACTGATCACGTCTATATCATGCACTGATCACATGACTGCCCATGCACTGGTCACGTGGATGATCATACACTAATCATGTGACAGATCATGCACTGATCACGTGGCTGATCATGCACTGACACTGTGACTGAGCATGGACTGATCACATGACTATCGTGTAGTGATCACGTGACTTAATGGCGCTGATCATGTGACTGATCATGCACTGATCATGTTTGCTATCATACACTGATCATGTGCCTCTGGAGGCAATAAACAAAGAGCTGAGTAGGCACGAATCAGTCAGCAGGCAATAATCATGGAACTCAGCTGTGAGGAATCATGCTGCTCAGCTGGCAATAATCAAGCAGCTGAGCAGGCAGGAATTACGCAGCACAGCTGGCTTATCAGCATGACAGGCAGGAATCGTGCAGCTCAGCTGGCAATTGTCAAGCAGATGAGCAGACAGTAATCACGCAGCTCAGCAGGCCCAGATCACGTGACTGAGCATGCACTGTTCACGTGGCTGATCATACACTGATCACGTGATTGATCATGCACTGATCACTTGGATATCATGCACTGATCACGTGGCTGATCATACACTGTTCACGTGTCTGACCATGCACTGATCACGTGGCTGATCATACACTGCTCACGTAACTGATAATGCACTTATCACGTGGCTATCATGCACTGAATACGTGGCTGAACATGCACTGTTCACGTGGCTGATCACACACCTGTCACGTGACATATCATGCACTGATCACCTGGAACTCATGCACTGATCACGTGGCTGATCATACTCTGCTCACGAAACTCATCATGCACACATCACGTGGCTATCATGCACTGCTCACGTGGTTCGTCATGGAATGATCACGAAGCTACCATATACTGGTCACGTGACTGATCATGCACAGATCACGTAAATGATCATGCACTGTTCACGTGACTGATCATGTACTGATCACGTGACTGATAATGCACTGATCACGTGGCTATCATGCTCTGCTCACGTGGCTGATCATGCAACGATCACGTAGCAACCATGTAGTGGTCTCGTGACTGATCATGCACTGATCATGTAATTGATCCTGCACTGATCACGTGGCTCATCACGCACTGATCCGGTGGCTGATCACACACGTATCACGTGACTGGTCATGTACAGATCCCGTGACTAATCATGAAGTGATCACGTGGCTATCCTGCACTGATCACGTGGATATCATGCACTGATCACGTGGCTGATCACACACGTATCACCTGACTGATCATGCACTGATCACGTGGCTATCATGCACTGCTCACGTGGCTGATCATGCGATGATCACGCAACTACCATGTACTGGTCACATGACTGATCATGCACTGATCACGTGACTGATCATGCAGTGATCACGTGGCTGTCATGCACTACTCACGTGGCTGATCATGCAATGATCATGTAGCTACCATGTACAGGTCACGTGAATGATCATACACCCATCAGGTGACTGATCATGCACTGATCACGTGGCTATCATGCACTGATCACTAGACTGATCATGCACTGATCACGTCTATATCATGCACTGATCACATGACTGCCCATGCACTGGTCACGTGGATGATCATACACTAATCATGTGACAGATCATGCACTGATCACGTGGCTGATCATGCACTGACACTGTGACTGAGCATGGACTGATCACATGACTATCGTGTAGTGATCACGTGACTTAATGGCGCTGATCATGTGACTGATCATGCACTGATCATGTTTGCTATCATACACTGATCATGTGCCTCTGGAGGCAATAAACAAAGAGCTGAGTAGGCACGAATCAGTCAGCAGGCAATAATCATGGAACTCAGCTGTGAGGAATCATGCTGCTCAGCTGGCAATAATCAAGCAGCTGAGCAGGCAGGAATTACGCAGCACAGCTGACAATTGTCAAGCAGATGACAGGCAGGAATCGTGCAGCTCAGCTGGCAATTGTCAAGCAGATGAGCAGACAGTAATCACGCAGCTCAGCAGGCCCAGATCACGTGACTGAGCATGCACTGTTCACGTGGCTGATCATACACTGATCACGTGATTGATCATGCACTGATCACTTGGATATCATGCACTGATCACGTGGCTGATCATACACTGTTCACGTGTCTGACCATGCACTGATCACGTGGCTGATCATACACTGCTCACGTAACTGATAATGCACTTATCACGTGGCTATCATGCACTGAATACGTGGCTGAACATGCACTGTTCACGTGGCTGATCACACACCTGTCACGTGACATATCATGCACTGATCACCTGGAACTCATGCACTGATCACGTGGCTGATCATACTCTGCTCACGAAACTCATCATGCACACATCACGTGGCTATCATGCACTGCTCACGTGGTTCGTCATGGAATGATCACGAAGCTACCATATACTGGTCACGTGACTGATCATGCACAGATCACGTAAATGATCATGCACTGTTCACGTGACTGATCATGTACTGATCACGTGACTGATAATGCACTGATCACGTGGCTATCATGCTCTGCTCACGTGGCTGATCATGCAACGATCACGTAGCAACCATGTAGTGGTCTCGTGACTGATCATGCACTGATCATGTAATTGATCCTGCACTGATCACGTGGCTCATCACGCACTGATCCGGTGGCTGATCACACACGTATCACGTGACTGGTCATGTACAGATCCCGTGACTAATCATGAAGTGATCACGTGGCTATCCTGCACTGATCACGTGGATATCATGCACTGATCACGTGGCTGATCACACACGTATCACCTGACTGATCATGCACTGATCACGTGGCTATCATGCACTGCTCACGTGGCTGATCATGCGATGATCACGCAACTACCATGTACTGGTCACATGACTGATCATGCACTGATCACGTGACTGATCATGCAGTGATCACGTGGCTGTCATGCACTACTCACGTGGCTGATCATGCAATGATCATGTAGCTACCATGTACAGGTCACGTGAATGATCATACACCCATCAGGTGACTGATCATGCACTGATCACGTGGCTATCATGCACTGATCACTAGACTGATCATGCACTGATCACGTCTATATCATGCACTGATCACATGACTGCCCATGCACTGGTCACGTGGATGATCATACACTAATCATGTGACAGATCATGCACTGATCACGTGGCTGATCATGCACTGACACTGTGACTGAGCATGGACTGATCACATGACTATCGTGTAGTGATCACGTGACTTAATGGCGCTGATCATGTGACTGATCATGCACTGATCATGTTTGCTATCATACACTGATCATGTGCCTCTGGAGGCAATAAACAAAGAGCTGAGTAGGCACGAATCAGTCAGCAGGCAATAATCATGGAACTCAGCTGTGAGGAATCATGCTGCTCAGCTGGCAATAATCAAGCAGCTGAGCAGGCAGGAATTACGCAGCACAGCTGGCAATTGTCAAGCAGATGACAGGCAGGAATCGTGCAGCTCAGCTGGCAATTGTCAAGCAGATGAGCAGACAGTAATCACGCAGCTCAGCAGGCCCAGATCACGTGACTGAGCATGCACTGTTCACGTGGCTGATCATACACTGATCACGTGATTGATCATGCACTGATCACTTGGATATCATGCACTGATCACGTGGCTGATCATACACTGTTCACGTGTCTGACCATGCACTGATCACGTGGCTGATCATACACTGCTCACGTAACTGATAATGCACTTATCACGTGGCTATCATGCACTGAATACGTGGCTGAACATGCACTGTTCACGTGGCTGATCACACACCTGTCACGTGACATATCATGCACTGATCACCTGGAACTCATGCACTGATCACGTGGCTGATCATACTCTGCTCACGAAACTCATCATGCACACATCACGTGGCTATCATGCACTGCTCACGTGGTTCGTCATGGAATGATCACGAAGCTACCATATACTGGTCACGTGACTGATCATGCACAGATCACGTAAATGATCATGCACTGTTCACGTGACTGATCATGTACTGATCACGTGACTGATAATGCACTGATCACGTGGCTATCATGCTCTGCTCACGTGGCTGATCATGCAACGATCACGTAGCAACCATGTAGTGGTCTCGTGACTGATCATGCACTGATCATGTAATTGATCCTGCACTGATCACGTGGCTCATCACGCACTGATCCGGTGGCTGATCACACACGTATCACGTGACTGGTCATGTACAGATCCCGTGACTAATCATGAAGTGATCACGTGGCTATCCTGCACTGATCACGTGGATATCATGCACTGATCACGTGGCTGATCACACACGTATCACCTGACTGATCATGCACTGATCACGTGGCTATCATGCACTGCTCACGTGGCTGATCATGCGATGATCACGCAACTACCATGTACTGGTCACATGACTGATCATGCACTGATCACGTGACTGATCATGCAGTGATCACGTGGCTGTCATGCACTACTCACGTGGCTGATCATGCAATGATCATGTAGCTACCATGTACAGGTCACGTGAATGATCATACACCCATCAGGTGACTGATCATGCACTGATCACGTGGCTATCATGCACTGATCACTAGACTGATCATGCACTGATCACGTCTATATCATGCACTGATCACATGACTGCCCATGCACTGGTCACGTGGATGATCATACACTAATCATGTGACAGATCATGCACTGATCACGTGGCTGATCATGCACTGACACTGTGACTGAGCATGGACTGATCACATGACTATCGTGTAGTGATCACGTGACTTAATGGCGCTGATCATGTGACTGATCATGCACTGATCATGTTTGCTATCATACACTGATCATGTGCCTCTGGAGGCAATAAACAAAGAGCTGAGTAGGCACGAATCAGTCAGCAGGCAATAATCATGGAACTCAGCTGTGAGGAATCATGCTGCTCAGCTGGCAATAATCAAGCAGCTGAGCAGGCAGGAATTACGCAGCACAGCTGGCAATTGTCAAGCAGATGACAGGCAGGAATCGTGCAGCTCAGCTGGCAATTGTCAAGCAGATGAGCAGACAGTAATCACGCAGCTCAGCAGGCCCAGATCACGTGACTGAGCATGCACTGTTCACGTGGCTGATCATACACTGATCACGTGATTGATCATGCACTGATCACTTGGATATCATGCACTGATCACGTGGCTGATCATACACTGTTCACGTGTCTGACCATGCACTGATCACGTGGCTGATCATACACTGCTCACGTAACTGATAATGCACTTATCACGTGGCTATCATGCACTGAATACGTGGCTGAACATGCACTGTTCACGTGGCTGATCACACACCTGTCACGTGACATATCATGCACTGATCACCTGGAACTCATGCACTGATCACGTGGCTGATCATACTCTGCTCACGAAACTCATCATGCACACATCACGTGGCTATCATGCACTGCTCACGTGGTTCGTCATGGAATGATCACGAAGCTACCATATACTGGTCACGTGACTGATCATGCACAGATCACGTAAATGATCATGCACTGTTCACGTGACTGATCATGTACTGATCACGTGACTGATAATGCACTGATCACGTGGCTATCATGCTCTGCTCACGTGGCTGATCATGCAACGATCACGTAGCAACCATGTAGTGGTCGTGACTGATCATGCACTGATCATGTAATTGATCCTGCACTGATCACGTGGCTCAACACGCACTGATCCGGTGGCTGATCACACACGTATCACGTGACTGGTCAAGTACAGATCCCGTGACTAATCATGAAGTGATCACGTGGCTATCCTGCACTGATCACGTGGATATCATGCACTGATCACGTGGCTGATCACACACGTATCACCTGACTGATCATGCACTGATCACGTGGCTATCATGCACTGCTCACGTGGCTGATCATGCGATGATCACGCAACTACCATGTACTGGTCACATGACTGATCATGCACTGATCACGTGACTGATCATGCAGTGATCACGTGGCTGTCATGCACTACTCACGTGGCTGATCATGCAATGATCATGTAGCTACCATGTACAGGTCACGTGAATGATCATACACCCATCAGGTGACTGATCATGCACTGATCACGTGGCTATCATGCACTGATCACTAGACTGATCATGCACTGATCACATCTATATCATGCACTGATCACATGACTGCCCATGCACTGGTCACGTGGATGATCATACACTAATCATGTGACAGATCATGCACTGATCACGTGGCTGATCATGCACTGACACTGTGACTAAGCATGGACTGATCACATGACTATCGTGTAGTGATCACGTGACTTAATGGCGCTGATCATGTGACTGATCATGCACTGATCATGTTTGCTATCATACACTGATCATGTGCCTCTGGAGGCAATAAACAAAGAGCTGAGTAGGCACGAATCAGTCAGCAGGCAATAATCATGGAACTCAGCTGTGAGGAATCATGCTGCTCAGCTGGCAATAATCAAGCAGCTGAGCAGGCAGGAATTACGCAGCACAGCTGGCAATTGTCAAGCAGATGACAGGCAGGAATCGTGCAGCTCAGCTGGCAATTGTCAAGCAGATGAGCAGACAGTAATCACGCAGCTCAGCAGGCCCAGATCACGTGACTGAGCATGCACTGTTCACGTGGCTGATCACACACTGATCACGTGATTGATCATGCACTGATCACTTGGATATCATGCACTGATCACGTGGCTGATCATACACTGTTCACGTGTCTGACCATGCACTGATCACGTGGCTGATCATACACTGCTCACGTAACTGATAATGCACTTATCACGTGGCTATCATGCACTGAATACGTGGCTGAACATGCACTGTTCACGTGGCTGATCACACACCTGTCACGTGACATATCATGCACTGATCACCTGGAACTCATGCACTGATCACGTGGCTGATCATACTCTGCTCACGAAACTCATCATGCACACATCACGTGGCTATCATGCACTGCTCACGTGGTTCGTCATGGAATGATCACGAAGCTACCATATACTGGTCACGTGACTGATCATGCACAGATCACGTAAATGATCATGCACTGTTCACGTGACTGATCATGTACTGATCACGTGACTGATAATGCACTGATCACGTGGCTATCATGCTCTGCTCACGTGGCTGATCATGCAACGATCACGTGGCAACCATGTAGTGGTCTCGTGACTGATCATGCACTGATCATGTAATTGATCCTGCACTGATCACGTGGCTCATCACGCACTGATCCGGTGGCTGATCACACACGTATCACGTGACTGGTCATGTACAGATCCCGTGACTAATCATGAAGTGATCACGTGGCTATCCTGCACTGATCACGTGGATATCATGCACTGATCACGTGGCTGATCACACACGTATCACCTGACAGATCATGCACTGATCACGTGGCTATCATGCACTGCTCACGTGGCTGATCATGCGATGATCACGCAACTACCATGTACTGGTCACATGACTGATCATGCACTGATCACGTGACTGATCATGCAGTGATCACGTGGCTGTCATGCACTACTCACGTGGCTGATCATGCAATGATCATGTAGCTACCATGTACAGGTCACGTGAATGATCATACACCCATCAGGTGACTGACCATGCACTGATCACGTGGCTATCATGCACTGATCACTAGACTGATCATGCACTGATCACGTCTATATCATGCACTGATCACATGACTGCCCATGCACTGGTCACGTGGATGATCATACACTAATCATGTGACAGATCATGCACTGATCACGTGGCTGATCATGCACTGACACTGTGACTGAGCATGGACTGATCACATGACTATCGTGTAGTGATCACGTGACTTAATGGCGCTGATCATGTGACTGATCATGCACAGATCATGTTTGCTATCATACACTGATCATGTGCCTCTGGAGGCAATAAACAAAGAGCTGAGTAGGCACGAATCAGTCAGCAGGCAATAATCATGGAACTCAGCTGTGAGGAATCATGCTGCTCAGCTGGCAATAATCAAGCAGCTGAGCAGGCAGGAATTACGCAGCTTAGCTGGCAATTGTCAAGCAGATGACAGGCAGGAATCGTGCAGCTCAGCTGGCAATTGTCAAGCAGATGAGCAGACAGTAATCACGCAGCTCAGCAGGCCCAGATCACGTGACTGAGCATGCACTGTTCACGTGGCTGATCATACACTGATCACGTGATTGATCATGCACTGATCACTTGGATATCATGCACTGATCACGTGGCTGATCATACACTGTTCACGTGTCTGACCATGCACTGATCACGTGGCTGATCATACACTGCTCACGTAACTGATAATGCACTTATCACATGGCTATCATGCACTGAATACATGGCTGAACATGCACTGTTCACGTGGCTGATCACACACCTGTCACGTGACATATCATGCACTGATCACCTGGAACTCATGCACTGATCACGTGGCTGATCATACTCTGCTCACGAAACTCATCATGCACACATCACGTGGCTATCATGCACTGCTCACGTGGTTCGTCATGGAATGATCACGAGCTACCATATACTGGTCACGTGACTGATCATGCACAGATCACGTAAATGATCATGCACTGTTCACGTGACTGATCATGTACTGATCACATGACTGATAATGCACTGATCACGTGGCTATCATGCTCTGCTCACGTGGCTGATCATGCAACGATCACGTAGCAACCATGTAGTGGTCTCGTGACTGATCATGCACTGATCATGTAATTGATCCTGCACTGATCACGTGGCTCATCACGCACTGATCCGGTGGCTGATCACACACATATCACGTGACTGGTCATGTACAAATCCCGTGACTAATCATGAAGTGATCACGTGGCTATCCTGCACTGATCACGTGGATATCATGCACTGATCACGTGGCTGATCACACACGTATCACCTGACTGATCATGCACTGATCACGTGCCTATCATGCACTGCTCACGTGGCTGATCATGCGATGATCACGCAACTACCATGTACTGGTCACATGACTGATCATGCACTGATCACGTGACTGATCATGCGGTGATCACGTGGCTGTCATGCACTACTCACGTGGCTGATCATGCAATGATCATGTAGCTACCATGTACAGGTCACGTGAATGATCATACACCCATCAGGTGACTGACCATGCACTGATCACGTGGCTATCATGCACTGATCACTAGACTGATCATGCACTGATCACGTCTATATCATGCACTGATCACATGACTGCCCATGCACTGGTCACGTGGATGATCATACACTAATCGTGTGACAGATCATGCACTGATCACGTGGCTGATCATGCACTGACACTGTGACTGAGCATGGACTGATCACATGACTATCGTGTAGTGATCACGTGACTTAATGGCGCTGATCATGTGACTGATCATGCACTGATCATGTTTGCTATCATACACTGATCATGTGCCTCTGGAGGCAATAAACAAAGAGCTGAGTAGGCACGAATCAGTCAGCAGGCAATAATCATGGAACTCAGCTGTGAGGAATCATGCTGCTCAGCTGGCAATAATCAAGCAGCTGAGCAGGCAGGAATTACGCAGCACAGCTGACAATTGTCAAGCAGATGACAGGCAGGAATCGTGCAGCTCAGCTGGCAATTGTCAAGCAGATGAGCAGACAGTAATCACGCAGCTCAGCAGGCCCAGATCACGTGACTGAGCATGCACTGTTCACGTGGCTGATCATACACTGATCACGTGATTGATCATGCACTGATCACTTGGATATCATGCACTGATCACGTGGCTGATCATACACTGTTCACGTGTCTGACCATGCACTGATCACGTGGCTGATCATACACTGCTCACGTAACTGATAATGCACTTATCACGTGGCTATCATGCACTGAATACGTGGCTGAACATGCACTGTTCACGTGGCTGATCACACACCTGTCACGTGACATATCATGCACTGATCACCTGGAACTCATGCACTGATCACGTGGCTGATCATACTCTGCTCACGAAACTCATCATGCACACATCACGTGGCTATCATGCACTGCTCACGTGGTTCGTCATGGAATGATCACGAAGCTACCATATACAGGTCACGTGACTGATCATGCACAGATCACGTAAATGATCATGCACTGTTCGCGTGACTGATCATGTACTGATCACGTGACTGATAATGCACTGATCACGTGGCTATCATGCTCTGCTCACGTGGCTGATCATGCAACGATCACGTAGCAACCATGTAGTGGTCTCGTGACTGATCATGCACTGATCATGTAATTGATCCTGCACTGATCACGTGGCTCATCACGCACTGATCCGGTGGCTGATCACACACGTATCACGTGACTGGTCATGTACAGATCCCGTGACTAATCATGAAGTGATCACGTGGCTATCCTGCACTGATCACGTGGATATCATGCACTGATCACGTGGCTGATCACACACGTATCACCTGATTGATCATGCACTGATCACGTGGCTATCATGCACTGCTCACGTGGCTGATCATGCGATGATCGCGCAACTACCATGTACTGGTCACATGACTGATCATGCACTGATCACGTGACTGATCATGCAGTGATCACGTGGCTGTCATGCACTACTCACGTGGCTGATCATGCAATGATCATGTAGCTACCATGTACAGGTCACGTGAATGATCATACACCCATCCAGGTGACTGATCATGCACTGATCACGTGGCTATCATGCACTGATCACTAGACTGATCATGCACTGATCACGTCTATATCATGCACTGATCACATGACTGCCCATGCACTGGTCACGTGGATGATCATACACTAATCATGTGACAGATCATGCACTGATCACGTGGCTGATCATGCACTGACACTGTGACTGAGCATGGACTGATCACATGACTATCGTGTAGTGATCACGTGACTTAATGGCGCTGATCATGTGACTGATCATGCACTGATCATGTTGCTATCATACACTGATCATGTGCCTCTGGAGGCAATAAACAAAGAGCTGAGTAGGCACGAATCAGTCAGCAGGCAATAATCATGGAACTCAGCTGTGAGGAATCATGCTGCTCAGCTGGCAATAATCAAGCAGCTGAGCAGGCAGGAATTACGCAGCACAGCTGACAATTGTCAAGCAGATGACAGGCAGGAATCGTGCAGCTCAGCTGGCAATTGTCAAGCAGATGAGCAGCAGTAATCACGCAGCTCAGCAGGCCCAGATCACGTGACTGAGCATGCACTGTTCACGTGGCTGATCACACACTGATCACGTGAATGATCATGCACTGATCACGTGGCTGATCATACACTGCTCATGTAACTGATAATGCACTTATCACGTGGCTATCATGCACTGAATACGTGGCTGAACATGCACTGTTCGCGTGGCTGATCACACACCTGTCACGTGACATATCATGCACTGATCACCTGGAACTCATGCACTGATCACGTGGCTGATCATACTCTGATCACGAAACTCATCATGCACACATCACGTGGCTATCATGCACTGCTCACGTGGTTCGTCATGGAATGATCACGAAGCTACCATATACTGGTCACGTGACTGATCATGCACAGATCACGTAAATGATCATGCACTGTTCACGTGACTGATCATGTACTGATCACGTGACTGATAATGCACTGATCACGTGGCTATCATGCTCTGCTCACGTGGCTGATCATGCACTGATCACGTGTGACTGATCATGCACTGATCGTGGCTGATCCTGCACTGATCTCGTGGCTCATCACGTGATCCGGTGGCTGATCACACACGTATCACGTGACTGGTCATGCACAGATCCCGGCTAATCATGAAGTGATCACGTGGCTATCATGCACTGATCACGTGGATATCATGCACTGATCACGTGACTGATCACACACGTATCACCTGACTGATCATGCACTGATCACGTGGCTATCATGCACTGCTCACGTGGCTGATCATGCGATGATCACGCAACTACCATGTACTGGTCACGACTGATCATGCACTGATCACGTGACTGATCATGCAGTGATCACGTGGCTGTCATGCACTACTCACGTGGCTGATCATGCAATGATCATGTAGCTACCATGTACAGGTCACGTGAATGATCATACACCCATCAGGTGACTGACCATGCACTGATCACGTGGCTATCATGCACTGATCACTAGACTGATCATGCACTGATCACGTCTATATCATGCACTGATCACATGACTGCCCATGCACTGGTCACGTGGATGATCATACACTAATCATGTGACAGATCATGCACTGATCACGTGGCTGATCATGCACTGACACTGTGACTGAGCATGCACTGATCACATGACTATCGTGTAGTGATCACGTGACTTAATGGCGCTGATCATGTGACTGATCATGCACTGATCATGTTTGCTATCATACACTGATCATGTGCCTCTGGAGGCAATAAACAAAGAGCTGAGTAGGCACAACAGTCAGCAGGCAATAATCATGGAACTCAGCTGTGAGGAATCATGCTGCTCAGCTGGCAATAATCAAGCACTGAGGCAGGAATTACGCACACAGCTGGCAATTGCTCAAGCAGATGAGCAGACAATAATCACGCAGCTCAGCAGCCCAGATCACGTGACTGAGCATGCACTGATCACGTGGCTGATCATACACTGATCACGTGACTGATCATGCACTGATCACGTGGCTGATCATACACTGCTCACGTAACTGATCATGCACTGATCACGTGGCTGATCATGCACTGAATCACGTGACTGAACATGCACTGTTCACGTGGCTGATCACACACTGATCACGTGATTGATCATGCACTGATCACCTGGAACTCATGCACTGATCACGTGGCTGATCATACTCTGCTCACGAAACTCATCATGCACTCATCACGTGGCTATCATGCACTGATCACGTGGTTCGTCATGGACTGATCACGAAGCTACCATATACTGGTCACGTGACTGATCATGCACTGATCACGTAAATGATCATGCACTGATCACGTGACTATCATGCACTGATCACGTGACTGATAATGCACTGATCACGTGGCTATCATGCTCTGCTCACGTGGCTGATCATGCACGATCACGTAGCAACCATGTAGTGGTCTCGTGACTGATCATGCACTGATCATGTGGCTGATCCTGCACTGATCACGTGGCTCATCATGCACTGATCACGTTGGCTGATCACACACGTATCACGTGACTGGTCATGTACAGATCCCGTGACTAATCATGAAGTGATCACGTGGCTATCCTGCACTGATCACGTGGCTGATCATGCACTGATCACGTGGCTGATCACACACTGATCACCTGACTGATCATGCACTGATCACGTGGCTATCATGCACTGCTCACGTGGCTGATCATGCGATGATCACGCAACTACCATGTACTGGTCACATGACTGATCATGCACTGATCACGTGACTGATCATGCAGTGATCACGTGGCTGTCATGCACTACTCACGTGGCTGATCATGCAATGATCATGTAGCTACCATGTACAGGTCACGTGAATGATCATACACCCATCAGGTGACTGATCATGCACTGATCACGTGGCTATCATGCACTGATCACTAGACTGATCATGCACTGATCACGTCTATATCATGCACTGATCACATGACTGCCATGCACTGGTCACGTGGATGATCATACACTAATCTTGTGACAGATCATGCACTGATCACGTGGCTGATCATGCACTGACACTGTGACTGAGCATGGACTGATCACATGACTATCGTGTAGTGATCACGTGACTTAATGGCGCTGATCATGTGACTGATCATGCCCTGATCATGTTTGCTATCATACACTGATCATGTGCCTCTGGAGGCAATAAACAAAGAGCTGAGTAGGCACGAATCAGTCAGCAGGCAATAATCATGGAACTCAGCTGTGAGGAATCATGCTGCTCAGCTGGCAATAATCAAGCAGCTGAGCAGGCAGGAATTACGCAGCACAGCTGACAATTGTCAAGCAGATGACAGGCAGGAATCGTGCAGCTCAGCTGGCAATTGTCAAGCAGATGAGCAGACAGTAATCACGCAGCTCAGCAGGCCCAGATCACGTGACTGAGCATGCACTGTTCACGTGGCTGATCATACACTGATCACGTGACTGATCATGCACTGATCACGTGGCTGATCATGCACTGATCACGTGACTGATCATGCACTGATCACGTGGCTATCATGCACTGATCACGTGGCTGAACATGCACTGTTCACGTGGCTGATCACACACCTGTCACGTGACATATCATGCACTGATCATGGAACTCATGCACTGATCACGTGGCTGATCATACTCTGCTCACGAAACTCATGCACACATCACGTGGCTATCATGCACTGCTCACGTGGTTCGTCATGGAATGATCACGAAGCTACCATATACTGGTCACGTGACTGATCATGCACAGATCACGTAAATGATCATGCACTGTTCACGTGACTGATCATGCTGATCACGTGACTGATAATGCACTGATCGCGTGGCTATCATGCTCTGCTCACGTGGCTGATCATGCAACGATCACGTAGCAACCATGTAGTGGTCTCGTGACTGATCATGCACTGATCATGTAATTGATCCTGCACTGATCACGTGGCTCATCACGCACTGATCCGGTGGCTGATCACACAGTATCACGTGACTGGTCATGTACAGATCCCGTGACTATCATGAAGTGATCACGTGGCTATCTGCACTGATCACGTGGATATCATGCACTGATCACGTGGCTGATCACACGTATCACCGACTGATCATGCACTGATCACGTGGCTATCATGCACTGCTCACGTGGCTATCATGCATGATCACGCTCTACCATGTACTGGTCACATGACTACCATGCACTGATCACGTGACTGATCATGCACTGATCACGTGGCTGTCATGCACTACTCACGTGGCTGATCATGCAATGATCATGTAGCTACCATCATACACTGATCACATGACTGATCATGCACTGATCACGTGCTATCATGCACTGATCACCTGATCATGCACTGATCACGTGGCTGACATACACTGATCACATGACTGACCATGCACTGGTCACGTGGCTGATCATGCACTGATCACGTGACTGATCATGCACTGATCGTGGCTATCATGCACTGATCACGTGACTGAGCATGCACTCATGGCAAATGCACTGTGACTGATCATGCACTGATGATCATGCACTGATCACGTGCTCATCATGCACTGATCACGTGGCTATCATGCACTATCACGTGGCTGATCAGGCAATGATCAAGTAGCTGAGCAGGTACAGCACGTGGCTATCATGACACTGATCACGTGACTGCATGCACTGATCACGTGGCTGATCATGCACTGATCACGGACTGATCATGCACTGATCACGTGTGATCATGCACTGATCAGTGACTGACATGCACTGATCACGTGGACTGATCATACACTGATCACGTGACTGATCATGCACTGATCACGTGGCTATCATGCACTGACACGTGACTGAACATGGCACTGATCACGTGACTATCATGCACTGATCAGTGACTGAAGGCGCTGATCACGTGACTGATCATGCACTGATCACGTGGCTATCATACTGATCACCTGCCTCGGATGCACGAATCAAAGGCTGGTCGGCACGATCACATGTTATCATACGGTGATCACGTGACTGCAGAGGTGGATCATGTGGCTCATCAGGCACTGATCACGTGGCTGATCAGACACTGATATCGCACTGACATTGCACTGATCACGCAGGATCCGGGGAGCACACTCTGGCAATTGTCATGCAGAAGCAGAAGTGATCACGCGGCTATCCTGCACTGATCACGTGCTATCATGCACTGATCACGTGGCTGATCACACACTATCACTTTTGATCATGCACTGATCACGTGGCTATCATGCACTGCTCACGTGGCTGATCATGATGATCACGCACCTACCATGTACTGGTCACGTGACTGATCATGCACTGATCACGTGACTGATCATGCAGTGATCACGTGGCTATCATGCACTACTCACGTGGCTGATCATGCAATGATCACGTGGCTACCATGTACAGGTCACGTGAATGATCATACACCCATCAGGTGACTGATCATGCACTGATCACGTGGCTATCATGCACTGATCACTACTGATCATGCACTGATTCTCTACTGATCACATGACTGCCCATGCGTGACATATCATACACTAATCAGTGACATCATGCACTGATCACGTGGCTGATCATGCACTGACACGTGACTGAGCATGGACTGATCACATGACTATCAGTGCACTCTCACGTGGCTGATCATGCACTGATCATGTTGCTATCATACACTGATCATGTGCCTGATCATGCAGTCAGCAGGCAATAATCATGCAGCTGAGCAGTCAGGAATCATGCAGCTCAGCTGGCAATTATCAAGCAGATGATCAGGCAGGAATCATGCAGCTCAGCTGGCAATTGTCAAGCAGATGAGCAACGAATCACGCAGCTCAGCAGGCCCTGATCACGTGACTGAGCATGCACTGATCACGTGGCTGATCATGCACTGATCACGTGACTGACCATGCACTGATCACGTGGCTGATCATACACTGCTCACGCGACTGATCATGCACTGATCACGTGGCTATCATGCACTGATCACGTGGCTGTCATGCAATGTTCACGTGGCTACCATGCACTGATCACGTGGCTCATGCACTGATCACGATCACATAACTGATCATGCACTGATCACGTGACTATCATGCACAGATCACGTGACTGATCATGCACTGTTCACGTGACTGATCATGCACTGATCACGTGACTGATCATGCACTGATCACGTGACTGATCATGCACTGATCACGTGACTGATCATGCACTGATCATGGCTGATCATGCACTGATCACGTGGCTGATCGCACTGATCACGTAACTGATCATGCACTGATCGCGTGGCTGATCATGCACTGATCACGTGGCTATCACGCACTGATCACGTGGCTTACATGTACTGGTCACGTGACTAATCATGAAGTGATCACGTGGCTGATCATGCACTGATCACGTGGTGATCATGCACTGATCACGTGATCACGATCATGCATCTGATCACGTGGCTATCATGCACTGCTCACGTGGCTGATCATGCGATGATCACGCAACTACCATGTACTGGTCACATGACTGATCATGCACTGATCACGTGACTGATCATGCAGTGATCACGTGGCTGTCATGCACTACTCACGTGGCTGATCATGCAATGATCATGTGGCTACCATGTACAGGTCACGTGAATGATCATACACCCATCAGGTGACTGACCATGCACTGATCACGTGGCTATCATGCACTGATCACTGGACTGATCATGCACTGATCACGTCTATATCATGCACTGATCACATGACTGCCCATGCACTGGTCACGTGGATGATCATACACTAATCATGTGACAGATCATGCACTGATCACGTGGCTGATCATGCACTGACACTGTGACTGAGCATGGACTGATCACATGACTATCGTGTAGTGATCACGTGACTTAATGGCGCTGATCATGTGACTGATCATGCACTGATCATGTTTGCTATCATACACTGATCATGTGCCTCTGGAGGCAATAAACAAAGAGCTGAGTAGGCACGAATCAGTCAGCAGGCAATAATCATGGAACTCAGCTGTGAGGAATCATGCTGCTCAGCTGGCAATAATCAAGCAGCTGAGCAGGCAGGAATTACGCAGCACAGCTGACAATTGTCAAGCAGATGACAGGCAGGAATCGTGCAGCTCAGCTGGCAATTGTCAAGCAGATGAGCAGACAGTAATCACGCAGCTCAGCAGGCCCAGATCACGTGACTGAGCATGCACTGTTCACGTGGCTGATCATACACTGATCACGTGATTGATCATGCACTGATCACTTGGATATCATGCACTGATCACGTGGCTGATCATACACTGTTCACGTGTCTGACCATGCACTGATCACGTGGCTGATCATACACTGCTCACGTAACTGATAATGCACTTATCACGTGGCTATCATGCACTGAATACGTGGCTGAACATGCACTGTTCACGTGGCTGATCACACACCTGTCACGTGACATATCATGCACTGATCACCTGGAACTCATGCACTGATCACGTGGCTGATCATACTCTGCTCACGAAACTCATCATGCACACATCACGTGGCTATCATGCACTGCTCACGTGGTTCGTCATGAATGATCACGAAGCTACCATATACTGGTCACGTGACTGATCATGCACAGATCACGTAAATGATCATGCACTGTTCACGTGACTGATCATGTACTGATCACGTGACTGATAATGCACTGATCACGTGGCTATCATGCTCTGCTCACGTGGCTGATCATGCAACGATCACGTAGCAACCATGTAGTGGTCTCGTGACTGATCATGCACTGATCATGTAATTGATCCTGCACTGATCACGTGGCTCATCACGCACTGATCCGGTGGCTGATCACACACGTATCACGTGACTGGTCATGTACAGATCCCGTGACTAATCATGAAGTGATCACGTGGCTATCCTGCACTGATCACGTGGATATCATGCACTGATCACGTGGCTGATCACACACGTATCACCTGACTGATCATGCACTGATCACGTGGCTATCATGCACTGCTCACGTGGCTGATCATGCGATGATCACGCAACTACCATGTACTGGTCACATGACTGATCATGCACTGATCACGTGACTGATCATGCAGTGATCACGTGGCTGTCATGCACTACTCACGTGGCTGATCATGCAATGATCATGTAGCTACCATGTACAGGTCACGTGAATGATCATACACCCATCAGGTGACTGATCATGCACTGATCACGTGGCTATCATGCACTGATCACTAGACTGATCATGCACTGATCACGTCTATATCATGCACTGATCACATGACTGCCCATGCACTGGTCACGTGGATGATCATACACTAATCATGTGACAGATCATGCACTGATCACGTGGCTGATCATGCACTGACACTGTGACTGAGCATGGACTGATCACATGACTATCGTGTAGTGATCACGTGACTTAATGGCGCTGATCATGTGACTGATCATGCACTGATCATGTTTGCTATCATACACTGATCATGTGCCTCTGGAGGCAATAAACAAAGAGCTGAGTAGGCACGAATCAGTCAGCAGGCAATAATCATGGAACTCAGCTGTGAGGAATCATGCTGCTCAGCTGGCAATAATCAAGCAGCTGAGCAGGCAGGAATTACGCAGCACAGCTGACAATTGTCAAGCAGATGACAGGCAGGAATCGTGCAGCTCAGCTGGCAATTGATCAAGCAGATGAGCAGACAGTAATCACGCAGCTCAGCAGGCCCAGATCACGTGACTGAGCATGCACTGTTCACGTGGCTGATCATACACTGATCACGTGATTGATCATGCACTGATCACTTGGATATCATGCACTGATCACGTGGCTGATCATACACTGTTCACGTGTCTGACCATGCACTGATCACGTGGCTGATCATACACTGCTCACGTAACTGATAATGCACTTATCACGTGGCTATCATGCACTGAATACGTGGCTGAACATGCACTGTTCACGTGGCTGATCACACACCTGTCACGTGACATATCATGCACTGATCACCTGGAACTCATGCACTGATCACGTGGCTGATCATACTCTGCTCACGAAACTCATCATGCACACATCACGTGGCTATCATGCACTGCTCACGTGGTTCGTCATGGAATGATCACGAAGCTACCATATACTGGTCACGTGACTGATCATGCACAGATCACGTAAATGATCATGCACTGTTCACGTGACTGATCATGTACTGATCACGTGACTGATAATGCACTGATCACGTGGCTATCATGCTCTGCTCACGTGGCTGATCATGCAACGATCACGTAGCAACCATGTAGTGGTCTCGTGACTGATCATGCACTGATCATGTAATTGATCCTGCACTGATCACGTGGCTCATCACGCACTGATCCGGTGGCTGATCACACACGTATCACGTGACTGGTCATGTACAGATCCCGTGACTAATCATGAAGTGATCACGTGGCTATCCTGCACTGATCACGTGGATATCATGCACTGATCACGTGGCTGATCACACACGCGTATCACCTGACTGATCATGCACTGATCACGTGGCTATCATGCACTGCTCACGTGGCTGATCATGCGATGATCACGCAACTACCATGTACTGGTCACATGACTGATCATGCACTGATCACGTGACTGATCATGCCGTGATCACGTGGCTGTCATGCACTACTCACGTGGCTGATCATGCAATGATCATGTAGCTACCATGTACAGGTCACGTGAATGATCATACACCCATCAGGTGACTGATCATGCACTGATCACGTGGCTATCATGCACTGATCACTAGACTGATCATGCACTGATCACGTCTATATCATGCACTGATCACATGACTGCCCATGCACTGGTCACGTGGATGATCATACACTAATCATGTGACAGATCATGCACTGATCACGTGGCTGATCATGCACTGACACTGTGACTGAGCATGGACTGATCACATGACTATCGTGTAGTGATCACGTGACTTAATGGCGCTGATCATGTGACTGATCATGCACTGATCATGTTTGCTATCATACACTGATCATGTGCCTCTGGAGGCAATAAACAAAGAGCTGAGTAGGCACGAATCAGTCAGCAGGCAATAATCATGGAACTCAGCTGTGAGGAATCATGCTGCTCAGCTGGCAATAATCAAGCAGCTGAGCAGGCAGGAATTACGCAGCACAGCTGACAATTGTCAAGCAGATGACAGGCAGGAATCGTGCAGCTCAGCTGGCAATTGTCAAGCAGATGAGCAGACAGTAATCACGCAGCTCAGCAGGCCCAGATCACGTGACTGAGCATGCACTGTTCACGTGGCTGATCATACACTGATCACGTGTCTGACCATGCACTGATCACGTGGCTGATCATACACTGCTCACGTAACTGATAATGCACTTATCACGTGGCTATCATGCACTGAATACGTGGCTGAACATGCACTGTTCACGTGGCTGATCACACACCTGTCACGTGACATATCATGCACTGATCACCTGGAACTCATGCACTGATCACGTGGCTGATCATACTCTGCTCACGAAACTCATCATGCACACATCACGTGGCTATCATGCACTGCTCACGTGGTTCGTCATGGAATGATCACGAAGCTACCATATACTGGTCACGTGACTGATCATGCACAGATCACGTAAATGATCATGCACTGTTCACGTGACTGATCATGTACTGATCACGTGACTGATAATGCACTGATCACGTGGCTATCATGCTCTGCTCACGTGGCTGATCATGCAACGATCACGTAGCAACCATGTAGTGGTCTCGTGACTGATCATGCACTGATCATGTAATTGATCCTGCACTGATCACGTGGCTCATCACGCACTGATCCGGTGGCTGATCACACACGTATCACGTGACTGGTCATGTACAGATCCCGTGACAATCATGAAGTGATCACGTGGCTATCCTGCACTGATCACGTGGATATCATGCACTGATCACGTGGCTGATCACACCCGTATCACCTGACTGATCATGCACTGATCACGTGGCTATCATGCACTGCTCACGTGGCTGATCATGCGATGATCACGC
This sequence comes from Bos javanicus, assembly GCF_032452875.1. Classification (NCBI taxonomy): domain Eukaryota; kingdom Metazoa; phylum Chordata; class Mammalia; order Artiodactyla; family Bovidae; genus Bos; species Bos javanicus. The sequence goes on along the minus strand of NW_026894159.1, from coordinate 137,263 downwards.
AACTACCATGTACTGGTCACATGACTGATCATGCACTGATCACGTGACTGATCATGCAGTGATCACGTGGCTGTCATGCACTACTCACGTGGCTGATCATGCAATGATCATGTAGCTACCATGTACAGGTCACGTGAATGATCATACACCCATCAGGTGACTGATCATGCACTGATCACGTGGCTATCATGCACTGATCACTAGACTGATCATGCACTGATCACGTCTATATCATGCACTGATCACATGACTGCCCATGCACTGGTCACGTGGATGATCATACACTAATCATGTGACAGATCATGCACTGATCACGTGGCTGATCATGCACTGACACTGTGACTGAGCATGGACTGATCACATGACTATCGTGTAGTGATCACGTGACTTAATGGCGCTGATCATGTGACTGATCATGCACTGATCATGTTTGCTATCATACACTGATCATGTGCCTCTGGAGGCAATAAACAAAGAGCTGAGTAGGCACGAATCAGTCAGCAGGCAATAATCATGGAACTCAGCTGTGAGGAATCATGCTGCTCAGCTGGCAATAATCAAGCAGCTGAGCAGGCAGGAATTACGCAGCACAGCTGACAATTGTCAAGCAGATGACAGGCAGGAATCGTGCAGCTCAGCTGGCAATTGTCAAGCAGATGAGCAGACAGTAATCACGCAGCTCAGCAGGCCCAGATCACGTGACTGAGCATGCACTGTTCACGTGGCTGATCATACACTGATCACGTGATTGATCATGCACTGATCACTTGGATATCATGCACTGATCACGTGGCTGATCATACACTGTTCACGTGTCTGACCATGCACTGATCACGTGGCTGATCATACACTGCTCACGTAACTGATATTGCACTTATCACGTGGCTATCATGCACTGAATACGTGGCTGAACATGCACTGTTCACGTGGCTGATCACACACCTGTCACGTGACATATCATGCACTGATCACCTGGAACTCATGCACTGATCACGTGGCTGATCATACTCTGCTCACGAAACTCATCATGCACACATCACGTGGCTATCATGCACTGCTCACGTGGTTCGTCATGGAATGATCACGAAGCTACCATATACTGGTCACATGACTGATCATGCACAGATCACGTAAATGATCATGCACTGTTCACGTGACTGATCATGTACTGATCACGTGACTGATAATGCACTGATCACGTGGCTATCATGCTCTGCTCACGTGGCTGATCGCGCAACGATCACGTAGCAACCATGTAGTGGTCTCGTGACTGATCATGCACTGATCATGTAATTGATCCTGCACTGATCACGTGGCTCATCACGCACTGATCCGGTGGCTGATCACACACGTATCACGTGACTGGTCATGTACAGATCCCGTGACTAATCATGAAGTGATCACGTGGCTATCCTGCACTGATCACGTGGATATCATGCACTGATCACGTGGCTGATCATGCACCACGTGACTGATCACCTGACTGATCATGCACTGATCACGTGGCTATCATGCACTGCTCACGTGGCTGATCATGCGATGATCACGCAACTACCATGTACTGGTCACATGACTGATCATGCACTGATCACGTGACTGATCATGCAGTGATCACGTGGCTGACATGCACTACTCACGTGGCTGATCATGCAATGATCATGTAGCTACCATGTACAGGTCACGTGAATGATCATACACCCATCAGGTGACTGACCATGCACTGATCACGTGGCTATCATGCACTGATCACTAGACTGATCATGCACTGATCACGTCTATATCATGCACTGATCACATGACTGCCCATGCACTGGTCACGTGGATGATCATACACTAATCATGTGACAGATCATGCACTGATCACGTGGCTGATCATGCACTGACACTGTGACTGAGCATGGACTGATCACATGACTATCGTGTAGTGATCACGTGACTTAATGGCGCTGATCATGTGACTGATCATGCACTGATCATGTTTGCTATCATACACTGATCATGTGCCTCTGGAGGCAATAAACAAAGAGCTGAGTAGGCACGAATCAGTCAGCAGGCAATAATCATGGAACTCAGCTGTGAGGAATCATGCTGCTCAGCTGGCAATAATCAAGCAGCTGAGCAGGCAGGAATTACGCAGCACAGCTGACAATTGTCAAGCAGATGACAGGCAGGAATCGTGCAGCTCAGCTGGCAATTGTCAAGCAGATGAGCAGACAGTAATCACGCAGCTCAGCAGGCCCAGATCACGTGACTGAGCATGCACTGTTCACGTGGCTGATCATACACTGATCACGTGATTGATCATGCACTGATCACTTGGATATCATGCACTGATCACGTGGCTGATCATACACTGTTCACGTGTCTGACCATGCACTGATCACGTGGCTGATCATACACTGCTCACGTAACTGATAATGCACTTATCACGTGGCTATCATGCACTGAATACGTGGCTGAACATGCACTGTTCACGTGGCTGATCACACACCTGTCACGTGACATATCATGCACTGATCACCTGGAACTCATGCACTGATCACGTGGCTGATCATACTCTGCTCACGAAACTCATCATGCACACATCACGTGGCTATCATGCACTGCTCACGTGGTTCGTCATGGAATGATCACGCTGACCATATACTGGTCACGTGACTGATCATGCAAGATCACGTAAATGATCATGCACTGTTCACGTGACTGATCATGTACTGATCACGTGACTGATAATGCACTGATCACGTGGCTATCATGCTCTGCTCACGTGGCTGATCATGCAACGATCACGTAGCAACCATGTAGTGGTCTCGTGACTGATCATGCACTGATCATGTAATTGATCCTGCACTGATCACGTGGCTCATCACGCACTGATCCGGTGGCTGATCACACACGTATCACGTGACTGGTCATGTACAGATCCCGTGACTAATCATGAAGTGATCACGTGGCTATCCTGCACTGATCACGTGGATATCATGCACTGATCACGTGGCTGATCACACACGTATCACCTGACTGATCATGCACTGATCACGTGGCTATCATGCACTGCTCACGTGGCTGATCATGCGATGATCACGCAACTACCATGTACTGGTCACATGACTGATCATGCACTGATCACGTGACTGATCATGCAGTGATCACGTGGCTGTCATGCACTACTCACGTGGCTGATCATGCAATGATCATGTAGCTACCATGTACAGGTCACGTGAATGATCATACACCCATCAGGTGACTGACCATGCACTGATCACGTGGCTATCATGCACTGATCACTAGACTGATCATGCACTGATCACGTCTATATCATGCACTGATCACATGACTGCCCATGCACTGGTCACGTGGATGATCATACACTAATCATGTGACAGATCATGCACTGATCACGTGGCTGATCATGCACTGACACTGTGACTGAGCATGGACTGATCACATGACTATCGTGTAGTGATCACGTGACTTAATGGCGCTGATCATGTGACTGATCATGCACTGATCATGTTTGCTATCATACACTGATCATGTGCCTCTGGAGGCAATAAACAAAGAGCTGAGTAGGCACGAATCAGTCAGCAGGCAATAATCATGGAACTCAGCTGTGAGGAATCATGCTGCTCAGCTGGCAATAATCAAGCAGCTGAGCAGGCAGGAATTACGCAGCACAGCTGACAATTGTCAAGCAGATGACAGGCAGGAATCGTGCAGCTCAGCTGGCAATTGTCAAGCAGATGAGCAGACAGTAATCACGCAGCTCAGCAGGCCCAGATCACGTGACTGAGCATGCACTGTTCACGTGGCTGATCATACACTGATCACGTGATTGATCATGCACTGATCACTTGGATATCATGCACTGATCACGTGGCTGATCATACACTGTTCACGTGTCTGACCATGCACTGATCACGTGGCTGATCATACACTGCTCACGTATCTGATAATGCACTTATCACGTGGCTATCATGCACTGAATACGTGGCTGAACATGCACTGTTCACGTGGCTGATCATGCACACCTGTCACGTGACATATCATGCACTGATCACCTGGAACTCATGCACTGATCACGTGGCTGATCATACTCTGCTCACGAAACTCATCATGCACACATCACGTGGCTATCATGCACTGCTCACGTGGTTCGTCATGGAATGATCTGACGAAGCTACCATATACTGGTCACGTGACTGATCATGCACAGATCACGTAAATGATCATGCACTGTTCACGTGACTGATCATGTGACTGATCACGTGACTGATAATGCACTGATCACGTGGCTATCATGCTCTGCTCACGTGGCTGATCATGCAACGATCACGTAGCAACCATGTAGTGGTCTCGTGACTGATCATGCACTGATCATGCAATTGATCCTGCACTGATCACGTGGCTCATCACGCACTGATCCGGTGGCTGATCACACACGTATCACGTGACTGGTCATGTACAGATCCCGTGACTAATCATGAAGTGATCACGTGGCTATCCTGCACTGATCACGTGGATATCATGCACTGATCACGTGGCTGATCACACCACGCGTATCACCTGACTGATCATGCACTGATCACGTGGCTATCATGCACTGCTCACGTGGCTGATCATGCATGATCACGCAACTACCATGTACTGGTCACATGACTGATCATGCACTGATCACGTGACTGATCATGCTGTGATCACGTGGCTGTCATGCACTACTCACGTGGCTGATCATGCAATGATCATGTAGCTACCATGTACAGGTCACGTGAATGATCATACACCCATCAGGTGACTGATCATGCACTGATCACGTGGCTATCATGCACTGATCACTAGACTGATCATGCACTGATCACGTCTATATCATGCACTGATCACATGACTGCCCATGCACTGGTCACGTGGATGATCATACACTAATCATGTGACAGATCATGCACTGATCACGTGGCTGATCATGCACTGACACTGTGACTGAGCATGGACTGATCACATGACTATCGTGTAGTGATCACGTGACTTAATGGCGCTGATCATGTGACTGATCATGCACTGATCATGTTTGCTATCATACACTGATCATGTGCCTCTGGAGGCAATAAACAAAGAGCTGAGTAGGCACGAATCAGTCAGCAGGCAATAATCATGGAACTCAGCTGTGAGGAATCATGCTGCTCAGCTGGCAATAATCAAGCAGCTGAGCAGGCAGGAATTCGCAGCACAGCTGGCAATTGTCAAGCAGATGACAGGCAGGAATCGTGCAGCTCAGCTGGCAATTGTCAAGCAGATGAGCAGACAGTAATCACGCAGCTCAGCAGGCCCAGATCACGTGACTGAGCATGCACTGTTCACGTGGCTGATCATACACTGATCACGTGATTGATCATGCACTGATCACTTGGATATCATGCACTGATCACGTGGCTGATCATACACTGTTCACGTGTCTGACCATGCACTGATCACGTGGCTGATCATGCACTGCTCGTAACTGATAATGCACTTATCACGTGGCTATCATGCACTGAATACGTGGCTGAACATGCACTGATCACGTGGCTGATCACATCACACTGATCACGTGACATATCATGCACTGATCACGTGGCTGAACTCATGCACTGATCACGTGGCTGATCACGTGACTCATGCTGATCACGTAATTGATCATGCACTGATCACGTGGCTGATCATGCACTGATCACGTGGCTTCACACGATCATGACTGATGCACTGATCACGTGGCTCTCATGCACTGATCACGTGGCTGATCATGCACTGATCACGTATCAATGATCATGCACGCGTTCACATGACTGATCATGCACTGATCACGTGGCTATCATGCACTGATCACGTGGCTATCATGCACTGATCACGTGGCTGATCATGCAATGATCACGTAGCTACCATGTACTGGTCACGTGACTGATCATGCACTGATCAGGTTAATGATCATGCACTGATCACGTGGCTGATCAGCACTGATCACGTGGCTGATCATACACTGATCACGTGACTGATCATGCACTGATCACGTGGCTATCATGCATGAAGCTGATCACACTGATCATGCCTGGTCATGCACTGATCACGTGGCTGATCATGCACTGATCACGTGACTGATCATGCACTGATCACGTGCTGATCATGCACTGATCACGTGGCTATCATGCACTGCTCACGTGGCTGATCATGCCATGATCACGCCTACCATGTACTGGTCACATGACTGATCATGCACTGATCACGTGACTGATCATGCAGTGATCACGTGGCTGTCATGCACTACTCACGTGGCTGATCATGCAATGATCATGTAGCTACCATGTACAGGTCACGTGAATGATCATACACCCATCAGGTGACTGATCATGCACTGATCACGTGGCTATCATGCACTGATCACGTGGCTGATCATGCACTGATCACGCCTATATCATGCACTGATCACATGACTGCCCATGCACTGGTCACGTGGATGATCATACACTAATCATGTGACAGATCATGCACTGATCACGTGGCTGATCATGCACTGACACCGTGACTGAGCATGGACTGATCACATGACTATCGTGTAGTGATCACGTGACTTAATGGCGCTGATCATGTGACTGATCATGCGCTGATCATGTTTGCTATCATACACTGATCATGTGCCTCTGGAGGCAATAAACAAAGAGCTGAGTAGGCACGAATCAGTCAGCAGGCAATAATCATGGAACTCAGGTGTGAGGAATCATGCTGCTCAGCTGGCAATAATCAAGCAGCTGAGCAGGCAGGAATTACGCAGCACAGCTGACAATTGTCAAGCAGATGACAGGCAGGAATCGTGCAGCTCAGCTGGCAATTGTCAAGCAGATGAGCAGACAATCACGCAGCTCAGCAGGCCCAGATCACGTGACTGAGCATGCACTGTTCACGTGGCTGATCATACACTGATCACGTGTGATTGATCACATGGCTGATCATACACTTCGGACTGATCATGCACTGATCACGTGGCTGATCATGCACTGATCACGTGTCTGAACATGCACTGTTCACGTGGCTGATCATACACCTGTCACGTATATCTGCACTGATCATGCACATTGATCACGTGGCTATCATGCACATGAATCACGTGGCTATCATGCACTGCTTGGCACGTCATGGAATGATCAGGCAACCACAGCACTGATCATATCACGAAATGATCATGCACTGGTGACTGATCATGTACTGATCACGTGACTGATCATGCACTGATCACGTGGCTATCACTGCTCACTGATCAAACGATCACATCACTGGTCACGTGCTGATCATGCACTGATCACGTGGCACTGATCACGTGGTCATGGATCATGATCACACTGATCACGTGCTGATCATGCACTGATACGTGGCTCTCATGCACTGATCACGTGGCTGTCATGCACTGATCACGTGGTATCATGCACTGATCATGGCTGATGCACTGTATCACGTGACTGATCATGCACTGATCACGTGGCTATCATGCACTGATCACGTGGCTATCATGCACTGATCACGTGGCTGATCATGCAAAGATCACGTAGCTACCATGTAGTGGTCTCGTGACTGATCATGCACTGATCAGGTAATTGATCATGCACTGATCACGTGGCTGATCAGGCACTGATCACGTGGCTGATCATACACTGATCACGTGACTGGTCATGCACTGATCACGTGGATCATACTGATCACGTGGCTGAAGCACTGATCACGTGACTGGTCATGCACTGATCACGTGGCTGATCATGCACTGATCACGTGGCTGATCACACACTGATCACGTGACTGATCATGCACTGATCACGTGGCTATCATGCACTGCTCACGTGGCTGATCATGCCATGATCACGCAGCTACCATGTACTGGTCACATGACTGATCATGCACTGATCACGTGACTGATCATGCAGTGATCACGTGGCTGTCATGCACTACTCACGTGGCTGATCATGCAATGATCATGTAGCTACCATGTACAGGTCACGTGAATGATCATACACCCATCAGGTGACTGATCATGCACTGATCACGTGGCTATCATGCACTGATCACGAGACTGATCATGCACTGATCACGTCTATATCATGCACTGATCACATGACTGCCCATGCACTGATCACGTGGATGATCATACACTAATCTTGTGACAGATCATGCACTGATCACGTGATCATGCACTGATACCGTGACTGAGCATGGACTGATCACATGACTATCATGTAGTGATCACGTGACTTAATGGCGCTGATCATGTGACTGATCATGCGCTGATCATGTTTGCTATCATACACTGATCATGTGCCTCTGGAGGCAATAAACAAAGAGCTGAGTAGGCACGAATCAAACAGTCAGCAGGCAATAATCATGGAACTCAGGTGTGAGGAATCATGCTGCTCAGCTGGCAATAATCAAGCAGCTGAGCAGGCAGGAATTACGCAGCACAGCTGACAATTGTCAAGCAGATGACAGGCAGGAATCGTGCAGCTCAGCTGGCAATTGTCAAGCAGATGAGCAGACAGTAATCACGCAGCTCAGCAGGCCCTGATCACGTGACTGAGCATGCACTGATCACGTGGCTGATCATACACTGATCACGTGACTGATCATGCACTGATCACGTGGCTATCATGCACTGATCACGTGGCTGATCATGCACTGATCACGTGGCTGATCATGCACTGATCACGTGGCTGATCATGCACTGATCACGTGACTGATAAGGCACTGATCACGTGGCTATCATGCACTGATCACGTGGCTGTACATGCACTGATCACGTGGCTGATCACACACTGATCACGTGACTATCATGCACTGATCACGTGGCACTCAGGCACTGATCACGTGGCTGATCAGGCTCTGATCAGTGACTGACAGGCACTGATCACGTGGCTATCATGCACTGATCACGTGGCGTCATGGAATGATCACGTGGCCGCCATGCACTGATCACGTGACTGATCATGCACTGATCACGTGTTGATCATGCACTGATCACGTGACTGAGGGTACTGATCACGTGACTGAGCATGCACTGATCACGTGGCTGAGCATGCACTGATCACGTGACTGAGCATGCACTGATCACGTGGCAACCGGGGACTTCACGTGACTGATCATGCACTGATCACGGCATTGACTGCAAATGCGGGCTCAGCATCACTGATCACGTGGCTATCTCACATGTATCACGTGACTGATCTGCACTGATTGCGTGGCTCTCACCACTGATCACGGGGCTGTCATGCACTTCTCGTTTAACTTGCAGCTGATCATGTGGCTGATCCCTTTAACTTGGCTGAGTCTCCATCTGAGCAGCTACCACGCACTAATTACGTGGCTATCACCCACTGATAGGTGTCTGGTGAGGCACTGATCATGGCGCCTGCGGCCTACGTAAGTGGTCAAACTGATCAAGTGATTGGTCTTGCTGATCACTGATCACACTATCACGTGGCTGATCATACACTTATTCACATCTCTGATCAGCACTGATCAGTGCCTGGCCATCTCTCCTTGATCCCTGGATCATGGGGCTGGTCCCCGGCAGATCACCTACCAGGCATCAAAGACTGATCAGCACGACCACGTGAGCATCATGCATGCTCAGCGTGGCTATCATGCTGCTCACTGGCAATGATCATGCAATGATCATGCAGCTCACGCATGTGTCACTGATCATACACGCATCAGGTGACTGATCATGCAGGAATCACGCAGCTCAGCAGGCCCTGATCACGTGACTCTGCAGGCACTGATCACGTGGCTGATCAAGTCCAGATCACGTGACTGAGCATGCACTGATCACGTGGCTATCATGCACTGATGACGTGACTGCGCATGCACTGATCACGTGGCTGATCGGGCACTGATCACGTGACTGAGCATGCACTGATCACGTGTTTATCAGGCAATGATCAGTGACTGACAGGCGCTGATCATGGGACTGTGCACGCACTGATCACGTGGCTATCATGCACTGATCACGTGACTGCGCATGCAATGATGACGTGGCTGTTCGGGCACTGATCACGTGTTTATCAGGCAGTGATCAGTGACTCAGTGCGCTGATCAGGGGACTGTGCTGCACTGATCAGGTGGCTGATCAGGAACTGACCACCTGACCGCGCATGCAGTGATCACGTGGCTGGTCGTTCACTGATCACGTGTTTATCATTCGGTGATCACGTGACTGAGAGGCGCTGATCACGTGACTGTGCCGTCAGTGATCACGTGGCTGAGCAGGCACTGATATCGTGACTGAGCATGCACTGATCATGTGCCGGGAGCCGGGGAGGCATTCCACTCTGGACAAAGGTCATGAGGAAGGAGGCTCGGCATACGCAAATGCGGGATCGAGCCTCAGGAGTCCACCCGGATATTCTCGAGCATCTCCCCCCCAAAAAACCGGAGTCTGCCTACTGTATTGCTTTGTGCTCTCACCTCTGATTTCACTGGGGGCTGTCCCCCACCACCATCTCGCTCTCTCTGTCAAAGAGTTAACTTACAGCTCCAATTCATAAAGTTCCTTGTCATTCTTCCCTTTAACTTCCAGCTGAGTCTCCATCTGGAGCGCGGAACCCACCACGCTTACTAATTATGCCTGGGCTGCTAAGACCCACTCGAGAAGGTGTCTAGGGTGAGGCACCTTTCGCTATTCGAGAGGGCGCCTGCGGCCTACGTAAGTGGTGCAAACTTCTTGTCTTGAAGTTTGATTGGTCTTCCGCGTAAACCAAGCTACTCAGTCTCTTTTCTCCACCGAATTTTCCTACTGAGCTCTCCTCATACTATTATTCTTGACATCTCTGATTAGCATATAAATAGTCGCCTAGGCCATCTCTCCTTCGAATACCCTGGATCAGTTGGGGCTGGTCCCCGGCAGGTGGCGACCGAACAGGGACCTCAGGAGGCAATACTCAAAGAGCTGAGCAGACACGAACCACGCAATCAGCAGGCAATAAGCATGGAGCTCAGCAGTGACGAATCATGCTGCTCAACTGGCAATAATCAAGCACGTGACCAGGCAGGAATCACGCAGCTCAGCTGGCAATTGTCAAGCAGATGAGCCGACAGGAATCACGCAGCTCAGCTGGCAATTGTCATGCAGATGAGCCGGCAGGAATCACGCAGCTCAGCAGGCCCTGATCACGTGACTCTGCAGGCACTGATCACGTGGCTGATCAAGTCCAGATCACGTGACTGAGCATGCACTGATCACGTGGCTATCATGCACTGATGACGTGACTGCGCATGCACTGATGACGTGGCTGATCGGGCACTGATCACATGGCTCATCATGCACTGATCACGTGTTTATCAGGCAATGATCAGTGACTGACAGGCGCTGATCATGGGACTGTGCACGCACTGATCACGTGGCTATCATGCACTGATCACGTGACTGCGCATGCACTGATGACGTGGCTGTTCGGGCACTGATCACGTGTTTATCAGGCAGTGATCAGTGACTGACAGGCGCTGATCAGGGGACTGTGCACGCACTGATCAGGTGGCTGATCAGGAACTGACCACCTGACCGCGCATGCAGTGATCACGTGGCTGGTCGTTCACTGATCACGTGTTTATCATACGGTGATCACGTGACTGAGAGGCGCTGATCACGTGACTGTGCCGTCAGTGATCACGTGGCTGAGCAGGCACTGATATCGTGACTGAGCATGCACTGATCATGTGCCGGGAGCCGGGGAGGCATTCCACTCTGGACAAAGGTCATGAGGAAGGAGGCTCGGCATACGCAAATGCGGGATCGAGCCTCAGGAGTCCACCCGGATATTCTCGAGCATCTCCCCCCCAAAAAAACCGGAGTCTGCCTACTGTATTGCTTTGTGCTCTCACCTCTGATTTCACTGGGGGCTGTCCCCCACCACCATCTCGCTCTCTCTGTCAAAGAGTTAACTTACAGCTCCAATTCATAAAGTTCCTTGTCATTCTTCCCTTTAACTTCCAGCTGAGTCTCCATCTGGAGCGCGGAACCCACCACGCTTACTAATTATGCCTGGGCTGCTAAGACCCACTCGAGAAGGTGTCTAGGGTGAGGCACCTTTCGCTATTCGAGAGGGCGCCTGCGGCCTACGTAAGTGGTGCAAACTTCTTGTCTTGAAGTTTGATTGGTCTTCCGCGTAAACCAAGCTACTCAGTCTCTTTTCTCCACCGAATTTTCCTACTGAGCTCTCCTCATACTATTATTCTTGACATCTCTGATTAGCATATAAATAGTCGCCTAGGCCATCTCTCCTTCGAATACCCTGGATCAGTTGGGGCTGGTCCCCGGCAGGTGGCGACCGAACAGGGACCTCAGGAGGCAATACTCAAAGAGCTGAGCAGACACGAACCACGCAATCAGCAGGCAATAAGCATGGAGCTCAGCAGTGACGAATCATGCTGCTCAACTGGCAATAATCAAGCACGTGACCAGGCAGGAATCACGCAGCTCAGCTGGCAATTGTCAAGCAGATGAGCCGACAGGAATCACGCAGCTCAGCTGGCAATTGTCATGCAGATGAGCCGGCAGGAATCACGCAGCTCAGCAGGCCCTGATCACGTGACTCTGCAGGCACTGATCACGTGGCTGATCAAGTCCAGATCACGTGACTGAGCATGCACTGATCACGTGGCTATCATGCACTGATGACGTGACTGCGCATGCACTGATGACGTGGCTGATCGGGCACTGATCACATGGCTCATCATGCACTGATCACGTGTTTATCAGGCAATGATCAGTGACTGACAGGCGCTGATCATGGGACTGTGCACGCACTGATCACGTGGCTATCATGCACTGATCACGTGACTGCGCATGCACTGATGACGTGGCTGTTCGGGCACTGATCACGTGTTTATCAGGCAGTGATCAGTGACTGACAGGCGCTGATCAGGGGACTGTGCACGCACTGATCAGGTGGCTGATCAGGAACTGACCACCTGACGCGCATGCAGTGATCACGTGGCTGGTCGTTCACTGATCACGTGTTTATCATACGGTGATCACGTGACTGAGAGGCGCTGATCACGTGACTGTGCCGTCAGTGATCACGTGGCTGAGCAGGCACTGATATCGTGACTGAGCATGCACTGATCATGTGCCGGGAGCCGGGGAGGCATTCCACTCTGGACAAAGGTCATGAGGAAGGAGGCTCGGCATACGCAAATGCGGGATCGAGCCTCAGGAGTCCACCCGGATATTCTCGAGCATCTCCCCCCAAAAAAACCGGAGTCTGCCTACTGTATTGCTTTGTGCTCTCACCTCTGATTTCACTGGGGGCTGTCCCCCACCACCATCTCGCTCTCTCTGTCAAAGAGTTAACTTACAGCTCCAATTCATAAAGTTCCTTGTCATTCTTCCCTTTAACTTCCAGCTGAGTCTCCATCTGGAGCGCGGAACCCACCACGCTTACTAATTATGCCTGGGCTGCTAAGACCCACTCGAGAAGGTGTCTAGGGTGAGGCACCTTTCGCTATTCGAGAGGGCGCCTGCGGCCTACGTAAGTGGTGCAAACTTCTTGTCTTGAAGTTTGATTGGTCTTCCGCGTAAACCAAGCTACTCAGTCTCTTTTCTCCACCGAATTTTCCTACTGAGCTCTCCTCATACTATTATTCTTGACATCTCTGATTAGCATATAAATAGTCGCCTAGGCCATCTCTCCTTCGAATACCCTGGATCAGTTGGGGCTGGTCCCCGGCAGGTGGCGACCGAACAGGGACCTCAGGAGGCAATACTCAAAGAGCTGAGCAGACACGAACCACGCAATCAGCAGGCAATAAGCATGGAGCTCAGCAGTGACGAATCATGCTGCTCAACTGGCAATAATCAAGCACGTGACCAGGCAGGAATCACGCAGCTCAGCTGGCAATTGTCAAGCAGATGAGCCGACAGGAATCACGCAGCTCAGATGGCAATTGTCATGCAGATGAGCCGGCAGGAATCACGCAGCTCAGCAGGCCCTGATCACGTGACTCTGCAGGCACTGATCACGTGGCTGATCAAGTCCAGATCACGTGACTGAGCATGCACTGATCACGTGGCTATCATGCACTGATGACGTGACTGCGCATGCACTGATGACGTGGCTGATCGGGCACTGATCACATGGCTCATCATGCACTGATCACGTGTTTATCAGGCAATGATCAGTGACTGACAGGCGCTGATCATGGGACTGTGCACGCACTGATCACGTGGCTATCATGCACTGATCACGTGACTGCGCATGCACTGATGACGTGGCTGTTCGGGCACTGATCACGTGTTTATCAGGCAGTGATCAGTGACTGACAGGCGCTGATCAGGGACTGTGCACGCACTGATCAGGTGGCTGATCAGGAACTGACCACCTGACCGCGCATGCAGTGATCACGTGGCTGGTCGTTCACTGATCACGTGTTTATCATACGGTGATCACGTGACTGAGAGGCGCTGATCACGTGACTGTGCCGTCAGTGATCACGTGGCTGAGCAGGCACTGATATCGTGACTGAGCATGCACTGATCATGTGCCGGGAGCCGGGGAGGCATTCCACTCTGGACAAAGGTCATGAGGAAGGAGGCTCGGCATACGCAAATGCGGGATCGAGCCTCAGGAGTCCACCCGGATATTCTCGAGCATCTCCCCCCCAAAAAACCGGAGTCTGCCTACTGTATTGCTTTGTGCTCTCACCTCTGATTTCACTGGGGGCTGTCCCCCACCACCATCTCGCTCTCTCTGTCAAAGAGTTAACTTACAGCTCCAATTCATAAAGTTCCTTGTCATTCTTCCCTTTAACTTCCAGCTGAGTCTCCATCTGGAGCGCGGAACCCACCACGCTTACTAATTATGCCTGGGCTGCTAAGACCCACTCGAGAAGGTGTCTAGGGTGAGGCACCTTTCGCTATTCGAGAGGGCGCCTGCGGCCTACGTAAGTGGTGCAAACTTCTTGTCTTGAAGTTTGATTGGTCTTCCGCGTAAACCAAGCTACTCAGTCTCTTTTCTCCACCGAATTTTCCTACTGAGCTCTCCTCATACTATTATTCTTGACATCTCTGATTAGCATATAAATAGTCGCCTAGGCCATCTCTCCTTCGAATACCCTGGATCAGTTGGGGCTGGTCCCCGGCAGGTGGCGACCGAACAGGGACCTCAGGAGGCAATACTCAAAGAGCTGAGCAGACACGAACCACGCAATCAGCAGGCAATAAGCATGGAGCTCAGCAGTGACGAATCATGCTGCTCAA
This sequence comes from Bos javanicus, assembly GCF_032452875.1. Classification (NCBI taxonomy): domain Eukaryota; kingdom Metazoa; phylum Chordata; class Mammalia; order Artiodactyla; family Bovidae; genus Bos; species Bos javanicus. The sequence goes on along the minus strand of NW_026894159.1, from coordinate 122,001 downwards.
CTGGCAATAATCAAGCACGTGACCAGGCAGGAATCACGCAGCTCAGCTGGCAATTGTCAAGCAGATGAGCCGACAGGAATCACGCAGCTCAGCTGGCAATTGTCATGCAGATGAGCCGGCAGGAATCACGCAGCTCAGCAGGCCCTGATCACGTGACTCTGCAGGCACTGATCACGTGGCTGATCAAGTCCAGATCACGTGACTGAGCATGCACTGATCACGTGGCTATCATGCACTGATGACGTGACTGCGCATGCACTGATGACGTGGCTGATCGGGCACTGATCACATGGCTCATCATGCACTGATCACGTGTTTATCAGGCAATGATCAGTGACTGACAGGCGCTGATCATGGGACTGTGCACGCACTGATCACGTGGCTATCATGCACTGATCACGTGACTGCGCATGCACTGATGACGTGGCTGTTCGGGCACTGATCACGTGTTTATCAGGCAGTGATCAGTGACTGACAGGCGCTGATCAGGGGACTGTGCACGCACTGATCAGGTGGCTGATCAGGAACTGACCACCTGACCGCGCATGCAGTGATCACGTGGCTGGTCGTTCACTGATCACGTGTTTATCATACGGTGATCACGTGACTGAGAGGCGCTGATCACGTGACTGTGCCGTCAGTGATCACGTGGCTGAGCAGGCACTGATATCGTGACTGAGCATGCACTGATCATGTGCCGGGAGCCGGGGAGGCATTCCACTCTGGACAAAGGTCATGAGGAAGGAGGCTCGGCATACGCAAATGCGGGATCGAGCCTCAGGAGTCCACCCGGATATTCTCGAGCATCTCCCCCCAAAAAAACCGGAGTCTGCCTACTGTATTGCTTTGTGCTCTCACCTCTGATTTCACTGGGGGCTGTCCCCCACCACCATCTCGCTCTCTCTGTCAAAGAGTTAACTTACAGCTCCAATTCATAAAGTTCCTTGTCATTCTTCCCTTTAACTTCCAGCTGAGTCTCCATCTGGAGCGCGGAACCCACCACGCTTACTAATTATGCCTGGGCTGCTAAGACCCACTCGAGAAGGTGTCTAGGGTGAGGCACCTTTCGCTATTCGAGAGGGCGCCTGCGGCCTACGTAAGTGGTGCAAACTTCTTGTCTTGAAGTTTGATTGGTCTTCCGCGTAAACCAAGCTACTCAGTCTCTTTTCTCCACCGAATTTTCCTACTGAGCTCTCCTCATACTATTATTCTTGACATCTCTGATTAGCATATAAATAGTCGCCTAGGCCATCTCTCCTTCGAATACCCTGGATCAGTTGGGGCTGGTCCCCGGCAGGTGGCGACCGAACAGGGACCTCAGGAGGCAATACTCAAAGAGCTGAGCAGACACGAACCACGCAATCAGCAGGCAATAAGCATGGAGCTCAGCAGTGACGAATCATGCTGCTCAACTGGCAATAATCAAGCACGTGACCAGGCAGGAATCACGCAGCTCAGCTGGCAATTGTCAAGCAGATGAGCCGACAGGAATCACGCAGCTCAGCTGGCAATTGTCATGCAGATGAGCCGGCAGGAATCACGCAGCTCAGCAGGCCCTGATCACGTGACTCTGCAGGCACTGATCACGTGGCTGATCAAGTCCAGATCACGTGACTGAGCATGCACTGATCACGTGGCTATCATGCACTGATGACGTGACTGCGCATGCACTGATGACGTGGCTGATCGGGCACTGATCACATGGCTCATCATGCACTGATCACGTGTTTATCAGGCAATGATCAGTGACTGACAGGCGCTGATCATGGGACTGTGCACGCACTGATCACGTGGCTATCATGCACTGATCACGTGACTGCGCATGCACTGATGACGTGGCTGTTCGGGCACTGATCACGTGTTTATCAGGCAGTGATCAGTGACTGACAGGCGCTGATCAGGGGACTGTGCACGCACTGATCAGGTGGCTGATCAGGAACTGACCACCTGACCGCGCATGCAGTGATCACGTGGCTGGTCGTTCACTGATCACGTGTTTATCATACGGTGATCACGTGACTGAGAGGCGCTGATCACGTGACTGTGCCGTCAGTGATCACGTGGCTGAGCAGGCACTGATATCGTGACTGAGCATGCACTGATCATGTGCCGGGAGCCGGGGAGGCATTCCACTCTGGACAAAGGTCATGAGGAAGGAGGCTCGGCATACGCAAATGCGGGATCGAGCCTCAGGAGTCCACCCGGATATTCTCGAGCATCTCCCCCCAAAAACCGGAGTCTGCCTACTGTATTGCTTTGTGCTCTCACCTCTGATTTCACTGGGGGCTGTCCCCCACCACCATCTCGCTCTCTCTGTCAAAGAGTTAACTTACAGCTCCAATTCATAAAGTTCCTTGTCATTCTTCCCTTTAACTTCCAGCTGAGTCTCCATCTGGAGCGCGGAACCCACCACGCTTACTAATTATGCCTGGGCTGCTAAGACCCACTCGAGAAGGTGTCTAGGGTGAGGCACCTTTCGCTATTCGAGAGGGCGCCTGCGGCCTACGTAAGTGGTGCAAACTTCTTGTCTTGAAGTTTGATTGGTCTTCCGCGTAAACCAAGCTACTCAGTCTCTTTTCTCCACCGAATTTTCCTACTGAGCTCTCCTCATACTATTATTCTTGACATCTCTGATTAGCATATAAATAGTCGCCTAGGCCATCTCTCCTTCGAATACCCTGGATCAGTTGGGGCTGGTCCCCGGCAGGTGGCGACCGAACAGGGACCTCAGGAGGCAATACTCAAAGAGCTGAGCAGACACGAACCACGCAATCAGCAGGCAATAAGCATGGAGCTCAGCAGTGACGAATCATGCTGCTCAACTGGCAATAATCAAGCACGTGACCAGGCAGGAATCACGCAGCTCAGCTGGCAATTGTCAAGCAGATGAGCCGACAGGAATCACGCAGCTCAGCTGGCAATTGTCATGCAGATGAGCCGGCAGGAATCACGCAGCTCAGCAGGCCCTGATCACGTGACTCTGCAGGCACTGATCACGTGGCTGATCAAGTCCAGATCACGTGACTGAGCATGCACTGATCACGTGGCTATCATGCACTGATGACGTGACTGCGCATGCACTGATGACGTGGCTGATCGGGCACTGATCACATGGCTCATCATGCACTGATCACGTGTTTATCAGGCAATGATCAGTGACTGACAGGCGCTGATCATGGGACTGTGCACGCACTGATCACGTGGCTATCATGCACTGATCACGTGACTGCGCATGCACTGATGACGTGGCTGTTCGGGCACTGATCACGTGTTTATCAGGCAGTGATCAGTGACTGACAGGCGCTGATCAGGGGACTGTGCACGCACTGATCAGGTGGCTGATCAGGAACTGACCACCTGACCGCGCATGCAGTGATCACGTGGCTGGTCGTTCACTGATCACGTGTTTATCATACGGTGATCACGTGACTGAGAGGCGCTGATCACGTGACTGTGCCGTCAGTGATCACGTGGCTGAGCAGGCACTGATATCGTGACTGAGCATGCACTGATCATGTGCCGGGAGCCGGGGAGGCATTCCACTCTGGACAAAGGTCATGAGGAAGGAGGCTCGGCATACGCAAATGCGGGATCGAGCCTCAGGAGTCCACCCGGATATTCTCGAGCATCTCCCCCAAAAAAACCGGAGTCTGCCTACTGTATTGCTTTGTGCTCTCACCTCTGATTTCACTGGGGGCTGTCCCCCACCACCATCTCGCTCTCTCTGTCAAAGAGTTAACTTACAGCTCCAATTCATAAAGTTCCTTGTCATTCTTCCCTTTAACTTCCAGCTGAGTCTCCATCTGGAGCGCGGAACCCACCACGCTTACTAATTATGCCTGGGCTGCTAAGACCCACTCGAGAAGGTGTCTAGGGTGAGGCACCTTTCGCTATTCGAGAGGGCGCCTGCGGCCTACGTAAGTGGTGCAAACTTCTTGTCTTGAAGTTTGATTGGTCTTCCGCGTAAACCAAGCTACTCAGTCTCTTTTCTCCACCGAATTTTCCTACTGAGCTCTCCTCATACTATTATTCTTGACATCTCTGATTAGCATATAAATAGTCGCCTAGGCCATCTCTCCTTCGAATACCCTGGATCAGTTGGGGCTGGTCCCCGGCAGGTGGCGACCGAACAGGGACCTCAGGAGGCAATACTCAAAGAGCTGAGCAGACACGAACCACGCAATCAGCAGGCAATAAGCATGGAGCTCAGCAGTGACGAATCATGCTGCTCAACTGGCAATAATCAAGCACGTGACCAGGCAGGAATCACGCAGCTCAGCTGGCAATTGTCAAGCAGATGAGCCGACAGGAATCACGCAGCTCAGCTGGCAATTGTCATGCAGATGAGCCGGCAGGAATCACGCAGCTCAGCAGGCCCTGATCACGTGACTCTGCAGGCACTGATCACGTGGCTGATCAAGTCCAGATCACGTGACTGAGCATGCACTGATCACGTGGCTATCATGCACTGATGACGTGACTGCGCATGCACTGATGACGTGGCTGATCGGGCACTGATCACATGGCTCATCATGCACTGATCACGTGTTTATCAGGCAATGATCAGTGACTGACAGGCGCTGATCATGGGACTGTGCACGCACTGATCACGTGGCTATCATGCACTGATCACGTGACTGCGCATGCACTGATGACGTGGCTGTTCGGGCACTGATCACGTGTTTATCAGGCAGTGATCAGTGACTGACAGGCGCTGATCAGGGGACTGTGCACGCACTGATCAGGTGGCTGATCAGGAACTGACCACCTGACCGCGCATGCAGTGATCACGTGGCTGGTCGTTCACTGATCACGTGTTTATCATACGGTGATCACGTGACTGAGAGGCGCTGATCACGTGACTGTGCCGTCAGTGATCACGTGGCTGAGCAGGCACTGATATCGTGACTGAGCATGCACTGATCATGTGCCGGGAGCCGGGGAGGCATTCCACTCTGGACAAAGGTCATGAGGAAGGAGGCTCGGCATACGCAAATGCGGGATCGAGCCTCAGGAGTCCACCCGGATATTCTCGAGCATCTCCCCCCAAAAAAACCGGAGTCTGCCTACTGTATTGCTTTGTGCTCTCACCTCTGATTTCACTGGGGGCTGTCCCCCACCACCATCTCGCTCTCTCTGTCAAAGAGTTAACTTACAGCTCCAATTCATAAAGTTCCTTGTCATTCTTCCCTTTAACTTCCAGCTGAGTCTCCATCTGGAGCGCGGAACCCACCACGCTTACTAATTATGCCTGGGCTGCTAAGACCCACTCGAGAAGGTGTCTAGGGTGAGGCACCTTTCGCTATTCGAGAGGGCGCCTGCGGCCTACGTAAGTGGTGCAAACTTCTTGTCTTGAAGTTTGATTGGTCTTCCGCGTAAACCAAGCTACTCAGTCTCTTTTCTCCACCGAATTTTCCTACTGAGCTCTCCTCATACTATTATTCTTGACATCTCTGATTAGCATATAAATAGTCGCCTAGGCCATCTCTCCTTCGAATACCCTGGATCAGTTGGGGCTGGTCCCCGGCAGGTGGCGACCGAACAGGGACCTCAGGAGGCAATACTCAAAGAGCTGAGCAGACACGAACCACGCAATCAGCAGGCAATAAGCATGGAGCTCAGCAGTGACGAATCATGCTGCTCAACTGGCAATAATCAAGCACGTGACCAGGCAGGAATCACGCAGCTCAGCTGGCAATTGTCAAGCAGATGAGCCGACAGGAATCACGCAGCTCAGCTGGCAATTGTCATGCAGATGAGCCGGCAGGAATCACGCAGCTCAGCAGGCCCTGATCACGTGACTCTGCAGGCACTGATCACGTGGCTGATCAAGTCCAGATCACGTGACTGAGCATGCACTGATCACGTGGCTATCATGCACTGATGACGTGACTGCGCATGCACTGATGACGTGGCTGATCGGGCACTGATCACATGGCTCATCATGCACTGATCACGTGTTTATCAGGCAATGATCAGTGACTGACAGGCGCTGATCATGGGACTGTGCACGCACTGATCACGTGGCTATCATGCACTGATCACGTGACTGCGCATGCACTGATGACGTGGCTGTTCGGGCACTGATCACGTGTTTATCAGGCAGTGATCAGTGACTGACAGGCGCTGATCAGGGGACTGTGCACGCACTGATCAGGTGGCTGATCAGGAACTGACCACCTGACCGCGCATGCAGTGATCACGTGGCTGGTCGTTCACTGATCACGTGTTTATCATACGGTGATCACGTGACTGAGAGGCGCTGATCACGTGACTGTGCCGTCAGTGATCACGTGGCTGAGCAGGCACTGATATCGTGACTGAGCATGCACTGATCATGTGCCGGGAGCCGGGGAGGCATTCCACTCTGGACAAAGGTCATGAGGAAGGAGGCTCGGCATACGCAAATGCGGGATCGAGCCTCAGGAGTCCACCCGGATATTCTCGAGCATCTCCCCCAAAAAAACCGGAGTCTGCCTACTGTATTGCTTTGTGCTCTCACCTCTGATTTCACTGGGGGCTGTCCCCCACCACCATCTCGCTCTCTCTGTCAAAGAGTTAACTTACAGCTCCAATTCATAAAGTTCCTTGTCATTCTTCCCTTTAACTTCCAGCTGAGTCTCCATCTGGAGCGCGGAACCCACCACGCTTACTAATTATGCCTGGGCTGCTAAGACCCACTCGAGAAGGTGTCTAGGGTGAGGCACCTTTCGCTATTCGAGAGGGCGCCTGCGGCCTACGTAAGTGGTGCAAACTTCTTGTCTTGAAGTTTGATTGGTCTTCCGCGTAAACCAAGCTACTCAGTCTCTTTTCTCCACCGAATTTTCCTACTGAGCTCTCCTCATACTATTATTCTTGACATCTCTGATTAGCATATAAATAGTCGCCTAGGCCATCTCTCCTTCGAATACCCTGGATCAGTTGGGGCTGGTCCCCGGCAGGTGGCGACCGAACAGGGACCTCAGGAGGCAATACTCAAAGAGCTGAGCAGACACGAACCACGCAATCAGCAGGCAATAAGCATGGAGCTCAGCAGTGACGAATCATGCTGCTCAACTGGCAATAATCAAGCACGTGACCAGGCAGGAATCACGCAGCTCAGCTGGCAATTGTCAAGCAGATGAGCCGACAGGAATCACGCAGCTCAGCTGGCAATTGTCATGCAGATGAGCCGGCAGGAATCACGCAGCTCAGCAGGCCCTGATCACGTGACTCTGCAGGCACTGATCACGTGGCTGATCAAGTCCAGATCACGTGACTGAGCATGCACTGATCACGTGGCTATCATGCACTGATGACGTGACTGCGCATGCACTGATGACGTGGCTGATCGGGCACTGATCACATGGCTCATCATGCACTGATCACGTGTTTATCAGGCAATGATCAGTGACTGACAGGCGCTGATCATGGGACTGTGCACGCACTGATCACGTGGCTATCATGCACTGATCACGTGACTGCGCATGCACTGATGACGTGGCTGTTCGGGCACTGATCACGTGTTTATCAGGCAGTGATCAGTGACTGACAGGCGCTGATCAGGGGACTGTGCACGCACTGATCAGGTGGCTGATCAGGAACTGACCACCTGACCGCGCATGCAGTGATCACGTGGCTGGTCGTTCACTGATCACGTGTTTATCATACGGTGATCACGTGACTGAGAGGCGCTGATCACGTGACTGTGCCGTCAGTGATCACGTGGCTGAGCAGGCACTGATATCGTGACTGAGCATGCACTGATCATGTGCCGGGAGCCGGGGAGGCATTCCACTCTGGACAAAGGTCATGAGGAAGGAGGCTCGGCATACGCAAATGCGGGATCGAGCCTCAGGAGTCCACCCGGATATTCTCGAGCATCTCCCCCCAAAAAAACCGGAGTCTGCCTACTGTATTGCTTTGTGCTCTCACCTCTGATTTCACTGGGGGCTGTCCCCCACCACCATCTCGCTCTCTCTGTCAAAGAGTTAACTTACAGCTCCAATTCATAAAGTTCCTTGTCATTCTTCCCTTTAACTTCCAGCTGAGTCTCCATCTGGAGCGCGGAACCCACCACGCTTACTAATTATGCCTGGGCTGCTAAGACCCACTCGAGAAGGTGTCTAGGGTGAGGCACCTTTCGCTATTCGAGAGGGCGCCTGCGGCCTACGTAAGTGGTGCAAACTTCTTGTCTTGAAGTTTGATTGGTCTTCCGCGTAAACCAAGCTACTCAGTCTCTTTTCTCCACCGAATTTTCCTACTGAGCTCTCCTCATACTATTATTCTTGACATCTCTGATTAGCATATAAATAGTCGCCTAGGCCATCTCTCCTTCGAATACCCTGGATCAGTTGGGGCTGGTCCCCGGCAGGTGGCGACCGAACAGGGACCTCAGGAGGCAATACTCAAAGAGCTGAGCAGACACGAACCACGCAATCAGCAGGCAATAAGCATGGAGCTCAGCAGTGACGAATCATGCTGCTCAACTGGCAATAATCAAGCACGTGACCAGGCAGGAATCACGCAGCTCAGCTGGCAATTGTCAAGCAGATGAGCCGACAGGAATCACGCAGCTCAGCTGGCAATTGTCATGCAGATGAGCCGGCAGGAATCACGCAGCTCAGCAGGCCCTGATCACGTGACTCTGCAGGCACTGATCACGTGGCTGATCAAGTCCAGATCACGTGACTGAGCATGCACTGATCACGTGGCTATCATGCACTGATGACGTGACTGCGCATGCACTGATGACGTGGCTGATCGGGCACTGATCACATGGCTCATCATGCACTGATCACGTGTTTATCAGGCAATGATCAGTGACTGACAGGCGCTGATCATGGGACTGTGCACGCACTGATCACGTGGCTATCATGCACTGATCACGTGACTGCGCATGCACTGATGACGTGGCTGTTCGGGCACTGATCACGTGTTTATCAGGCAGTGATCAGTGACTGACAGGCGCTGATCAGGGGACTGTGCACGCACTGATCAGGTGGCTGATCAGGAACTGACCACCTGACCGCGCATGCAGTGATCACGTGGCTGGTCGTTCACTGATCACGTGTTTATCATACGGTGATCACGTGACTGAGAGGCGCTGATCACGTGACTGTGCCGTCAGTGATCACGTGGCTGAGCAGGCACTGATATCGTGACTGAGCATGCACTGATCATGTGCCGGGAGCCGGGGAGGCATTCCACTCTGGACAAAGGTCATGAGGAAGGAGGCTCGGCATACGCAAATGCGGGATCGAGCCTCAGGAGTCCACCCGGATATTCTCGAGCATCTCCCCCCAAAAACCGGAGTCTGCCTACTGTATTGCTTTGTGCTCTCACCTCTGATTTCACTGGGGGCTGTCCCCCACCACCATCTCGCTCTCTCTGTCAAAGAGTTAACTTACAGCTCCAATTCATAAAGTTCCTTGTCATTCTTCCCTTTAACTTCCAGCTGAGTCTCCATCTGGAGCGCGGAACCCACCACGCTTACTAATTATGCCTGGGCTGCTAAGACCCACTCGAGAAGGTGTCTAGGGTGAGGCACCTTTCGCTATTCGAGAGGGCGCCTGCGGCCTACGTAAGTGGTGCAAACTTCTTGTCTTGAAGTTTGATTGGTCTTCCGCGTAAACCAAGCTACTCAGTCTCTTTTCTCCACCGAATTTTCCTACTGAGCTCTCCTCATACTATTATTCTTGACATCTCTGATTAGCATATAAATAGTCGCCTAGGCCATCTCTCCTTCGAATACCCTGGATCAGTTGGGGCTGGTCCCCGGCAGGTGGCGACCGAACAGGGACCTCAGGAGGCAATACTCAAAGAGCTGAGCAGACACGAACCACGCAATCAGCAGGCAATAAGCATGGAGCTCAGCAGTGACGAATCATGCTGCTCAACTGGCAATAATCAAGCACGTGACCAGGCAGGAATCACGCAGCTCAGCTGGCAATTGTCAAGCAGATGAGCCGACAGGAATCACGCAGCTCAGCTGGCAATTGTCATGCAGATGAGCCGGCAGGAATCACGCAGCTCAGCAGGCCCTGATCACGTGACTCTGCAGGCACTGATCACGTGGCTGATCAAGTCCAGATCACGTGACTGAGCATGCACTGATCACGTGGCTATCATGCACTGATGACGTGACTGCGCATGCACTGATGACGTGGCTGATCGGGCACTGATCACATGGCTCATCATGCACTGATCACGTGTTTATCAGGCAATGATCAGTGACTGACAGGCGCTGATCATGGGACTGTGCACGCACTGATCACGTGGCTATCATGCACTGATCACGTGACTGCGCATGCACTGATGACGTGGCTGTTCGGGCACTGATCACGTGTTTATCAGGCAGTGATCAGTGACTGACAGGCGCTGATCAGGGGACTGTGCACGCACTGATCAGGTGGCTGATCAGGAACTGACCACCTGACCGCGCATGCAGTGATCACGTGGCTGGTCGTTCACTGATCACGTGTTTATCATACGGTGATCACGTGACTGAGAGGCGCTGATCACGTGACTGTGCCGTCAGTGATCACGTGGCTGAGCAGGCACTGATATCGTGACTGAGCATGCACTGATCATGTGCCGGGAGCCGGGGAGGCATTCCACTCTGGACAAAGGTCATGAGGAAGGAGGCTCGGCATACGCAAATGCGGGATCGAGCCTCAGGAGTCCACCCGGATATTCTCGAGCATCTCCCCCCAAAAAAACCGGAGTCTGCCTACTGTATTGCTTTGTGCTCTCACCTCTGATTTCACTGGGGGCTGTCCCCCACCACCATCTCGCTCTCTCTGTCAAAGAGTTAACTTACAGCTCCAATTCATAAAGTTCCTTGTCATTCTTCCCTTTAACTTCCAGCTGAGTCTCCATCTGGAGCGCGGAACCCACCACGCTTACTAATTATGCCTGGGCTGCTAAGACCCACTCGAGAAGGTGTCTAGGGTGAGGCACCTTTCGCTATTCGAGAGGGCGCCTGCGGCCTACGTAAGTGGTGCAAACTTCTTGTCTTGAAGTTTGATTGGTCTTCCGCGTAAACCAAGCTACTCAGTCTCTTTTCTCCACCGAATTTTCCTACTGAGCTCTCCTCATACTATTATTCTTGACATCTCTGATTAGCATATAAATAGTCGCCTAGGCCATCTCTCCTTCGAATACCCTGGATCAGTTGGGGCTGGTCCCCGGCAGGTGGCGACCGAACAGGGACCTCAGGAGGCAATACTCAAAGAGCTGAGCAGACACGAACCACGCAATCAGCAGGCAATAAGCATGGAGCTCAGCAGTGACGAATCATGCTGCTCAACTGGCAATAATCAAGCACGTGACCAGGCAGGAATCACGCAGCTCAGCTGGCAATTGTCAAGCAGATGAGCCGACAGGAATCACGCAGCTCAGCTGGCAATTGTCATGCAGATGAGCCGGCAGGAATCACGCAGCTCAGCAGGCCCTGATCACGTGACTCTGCAGGCACTGATCACGTGGCTGATCAAGTCCAGATCACGTGACTGAGCATGCACTGATCACGTGGCTATCATGCACTGATGACGTGACTGCGCATGCACTGATGACGTGGCTGATCGGGCACTGATCACATGGCTCATCATGCACTGATCACGTGTTTATCAGGCAATGATCAGTGACTGACAGGCGCTGATCATGGGACTGTGCACGCACTGATCACGTGGCTATCATGCACTGATCACGTGACTGCGCATGCACTGATGACGTGGCTGTTCGGGCACTGATCACGTGTTTATCAGGCAGTGATCAGTGACTGACAGGCGCTGATCAGGGGACTGTGCACGCACTGATCAGGTGGCTGATCAGGAACTGACCACCTGACCGCGCATGCAGTGATCACGTGGCTGGTCGTTCACTGATCACGTGTTTATCATACGGTGATCACGTGACTGAGAGGCGCTGATCACGTGACTGTGCCGTCAGTGATCACGTGGCTGAGCAGGCACTGATATCGTGACTGAGCATGCACTGATCATGTGCCGGGAGCCGGGGAGGCATTCCACTCTGGACAAAGGTCATGAGGAAGGAGGCTCGGCATACGCAAATGCGGGATCGAGCCTCAGGAGTCCACCCGGATATTCTCGAGCATCTCCCCCCAAAAAAACCGGAGTCTGCCTACTGTATTGCTTTGTGCTCTCACCTCTGATTTCACTGGGGGCTGTCCCCCACCACCATCTCGCTCTCTCTGTCAAAGAGTTAACTTACAGCTCCAATTCATAAAGTTCCTTGTCATTCTTCCCTTTAACTTCCAGCTGAGTCTCCATCTGGAGCGCGGAACCCACCACGCTTACTAATTATGCCTGGGCTGCTAAGACCCACTCGAGAAGGTGTCTAGGGTGAGGCACCTTTCGCTATTCGAGAGGGCGCCTGCGGCCTACGTAAGTGGTGCAAACTTCTTGTCTTGAAGTTTGATTGGTCTTCCGCGTAAACCAAGCTACTCAGTCTCTTTTCTCCACCGAATTTTCCTACTGAGCTCTCCTCATACTATTATTCTTGACATCTCTGATTAGCATATAAATAGTCGCCTAGGCCATCTCTCCTTCGAATACCCTGGATCAGTTGGGGCTGGTCCCCGGCAGGTGGCGACCGAACAGGGACCTCAGGAGGCAATACTCAAAGAGCTGAGCAGACACGAACCACGCAATCAGCAGGCAATAAGCATGGAGCTCAGCAGTGACGAATCATGCTGCTCAACTGGCAATAATCAAGCACGTGACCAGGCAGGAATCACGCAGCTCAGCTGGCAATTGTCAAGCAGATGAGCCGACAGGAATCACGCAGCTCAGCTGGCAATTGTCATGCAGATGAGCCGGCAGGAATCACGCAGCTCAGCAGGCCCTGATCACGTGACTCTGCAGGCACTGATCACGTGGCTGATCAAGTCCAGATCACGTGACTGAGCATGCACTGATCACGTGGCTATCATGCACTGATGACGTGACTGCGCATGCACTGATGACGTGGCTGATCGGGCACTGATCACATGGCTCATCATGCACTGATCACGTGTTTATCAGGCAATGATCAGTGACTGACAGGCGCTGATCATGGGACTGTGCACGCACTGATCACGTGGCTATCATGCACTGATCACGTGACTGCGCATGCACTGATGACGTGGCTGTTCGGGCACTGATCACGTGTTTATCAGGCAGTGATCAGTGACTGACAGGCGCTGATCAGGGGACTGTGCACGCACTGATCAGGTGGCTGATCAGGAACTGACCACCTGACCGCGCATGCAGTGATCACGTGGCTGGTCGTTCACTGATCACGTGTTTATCATACGGTGATCACGTGACTGAGAGGCGCTGATCACGTGACTGTGCCGTCAGTGATCACGTGGCTGAGCAGGCACTGATATCGTGACTGAGCATGCACTGATCATGTGCCGGGAGCCGGGGAGGCATTCCACTCTGGACAAAGGTCATGAGGAAGGAGGCTCGGCATACGCAAATGCGGGATCGAGCCTCAGGAGTCCACCCGGATATTCTCGAGCATCTCCCCCAAAAAAACCGGAGTCTGCCTACTGTATTGCTTTGTGCTCTCACCTCTGATTTCACTGGGGGCTGTCCCCCACCACCATCTCGCTCTCTCTGTCAAAGAGTTAACTTACAGCTCCAATTCATAAAGTTCCTTGTCATTCTTCCCTTTAACTTCCAGCTGAGTCTCCATCTGGAGCGCGGAACCCACCACGCTTACTAATTATGCCTGGGCTGCTAAGACCCACTCGAGAAGGTGTCTAGGGTGAGGCACCTTTCGCTATTCGAGAGGGCGCCTGCGGCCTACGTAAGTGGTGCAAACTTCTTGTCTTGAAGTTTGATTGGTCTTCCGCGTAAACCAAGCTACTCAGTCTCTTTTCTCCACCGAATTTTCCTACTGAGCTCTCCTCATACTATTATTCTTGACATCTCTGATTAGCATATAAATAGTCGCCTAGGCCATCTCTCCTTCGAATACCCTGGATCAGTTGGGGCTGGTCCCCGGCAGGTGGCGACCGAACAGGGACCTCAGGAGGCAATACTCAAAGAGCTGAGCAGACACGAACCACGCAATCAGCAGGCAATAAGCATGGAGCTCAGCAGTGACGAATCATGCTGCTCAACTGGCAATAATCAAGCACGTGACCAGGCAGGAATCACGCAGCTCAGCTGGCAATTGTCAAGCAGATGAGCCGACAGGAATCACGCAGCTCAGCTGGCAATTGTCATGCAGATGAGCCGGCAGGAATCACGCAGCTCAGCAGGCCCTGATCACGTGACTCTGCAGGCACTGATCACGTGGCTGATCAAGTCCAGATCACGTGACTGAGCATGCACTGATCACGTGGCTATCATGCACTGATGACGTGACTGCGCATGCACTGATGACGTGGCTGATCGGGCACTGATCACATGGCTCATCATGCACTGATCACGTGTTTATCAGGCAATGATCAGTGACTGACAGGCGCTGATCATGGGACTGTGCACGCACTGATCACGTGGCTATCATGCACTGATCACGTGACTGCGCATGCACTGATGACGTGGCTGTTCGGGCACTGATCACGTGTTTATCAGGCAGTGATCAGTGACTGACAGGCGCTGATCAGGGGACTGTGCACGCACTGATCAGGTGGCTGATCAGGAACTGACCACCTGACCGCGCATGCAGTGATCACGTGGCTGGTCGTTCACTGATCACGTGTTTATCATACGGTGATCACGTGACTGAGAGGCGCTGATCACGTGACTGTGCCGTCAGTGATCACGTGGCTGAGCAGGCACTGATATCGTGACTGAGCATGCACTGATCATGTGCCGGGAGCCGGGGAGGCATTCCACTCTGGACAAAGGTCATGAGGAAGGAGGCTCGGCATACGCAAATGCGGGATCGAGCCTCAGGAGTCCACCCGGATATTCTCGAGCATCTCCCCCCAAAAACCGGAGTCTGCCTACTGTATTGCTTTGTGCTCTCACCTCTGATTTCACTGGGGGCTGTCCCCCACCACCATCTCGCTCTCTCTGTCAAAGAGTTAACTTACAGCTCCAATTCATAAAGTTCCTTGTCATTCTTCCCTTTAACTTCCAGCTGAGTCTCCATCTGGAGCGCGGAACCCACCACGCTTACTAATTATGCCTGGGCTGCTAAGACCCACTCGAGAAGGTGTCTAGGGTGAGGCACCTTTCGCTATTCGAGAGGGCGCCTGCGGCCTACGTAAGTGGTGCAAACTTCTTGTCTTGAAGTTTGATTGGTCTTCCGCGTAAACCAAGCTACTCAGTCTCTTTTCTCCACCGAATTTTCCTACTGAGCTCTCCTCATACTATTATTCTTGACATCTCTGATTAGCATATAAATAGTCGCCTAGGCCATCTCTCCTTCGAATACCCTGGATCAGTTGGGGCTGGTCCCCGGCAGGTGGCGACCGAACAGGGACCTCAGGAGGCAATACTCAAAGAGCTGAGCAGACACGAACCACGCAATCAGCAGGCAATAAGCATGGAGCTCAGCAGTGACGAATCATGCTGCTCAACTGGCAATAATCAAGCACGTGACCAGGCAGGAATCACGCAGCTCAGCTGGCAATTGTCAAGCAGATGAGCCGACAGGAATCACGCAGCTCAGCTGGCAATTGTCATGCAGATGAGCCGGCAGGAATCACGCAGCTCAGCAGGCCCTGATCACGTGACTCTGCAGGCACTGATCACGTGGCTGATCAAGTCCAGATCACGTGACTGAGCATGCACTGATCACGTGGCTATCATGCACTGATGACGTGACTGCGCATGCACTGATGACGTGGCTGATCGGGCACTGATCACATGGCTCATCATGCACTGATCACGTGTTTATCAGGCAATGATCAGTGACTGACAGGCGCTGATCATGGGACTGTGCACGCACTGATCACGTGGCTATCATGCACTGATCACGTGACTGCGCATGCACTGATGACGTGGCTGTTCGGGCACTGATCACGTGTTTATCAGGCAGTGATCAGTGACTGACAGGCGCTGATCAGGGGACTGTGCACGCACTGATCAGGTGGCTGATCAGGAACTGACCACCTGACCGCGCATGCAGTGATCACGTGGCTGGTCGTTCACTGATCACGTGTTTATCATACGGTGATCACGTGACTGAGAGGCGCTGATCACGTGACTGTGCCGTCAGTGATCACGTGGCTGAGCAGGCACTGATATCGTGACTGAGCATGCACTGATCATGTGCCGGGAGCCGGGGAGGCATTCCACTCTGGACAAAGGTCATGAGGAAGGAGGCTCGGCATACGCAAATGCGGGATCGAGCCTCAGGAGTCCACCCGGATATTCTCGAGCATCTCCCCCAAAAAAACCGGAGTCTGCCTACTGTATTGCTTTGTGCTCTCACCTCTGATTTCACTGGGGGCTGTCCCCCACCACCATCTCGCTCTCTCTGTCAAAGAGTTAACTTACAGCTCCAATTCATAAAGTTCCTTGTCATTCTTCCCTTTAACTTCCAGCTGAGTCTCCATCTGGAGCGCGGAACCCACCACGCTTACTAATTATGCCTGGGCTGCTAAGACCCACTCGAGAAGGTGTCTAGGGTGAGGCACCTTTCGCTATTCGAGAGGGCGCCTGCGGCCTACGTAAGTGGTGCAAACTTCTTGTCTTGAAGTTTGATTGGTCTTCCGCGTAAACCAAGCTACTCAGTCTCTTTTCTCCACCGAATTTTCCTACTGAGCTCTCCTCATACTATTATTCTTGACATCTCTGATTAGCATATAAATAGTCGCCTAGGCCATCTCTCCTTCGAATACCCTGGATCAGTTGGGGCTGGTCCCCGGCAGGTGGCGACCGAACAGGGACCTCAGGAGGCAATACTCAAAGAGCTGAGCAGACACGAACCACGCAATCAGCAGGCAATAAGCATGGAGCTCAGCAGTGACGAATCATGCTGCTCAACTGGCAATAATCAAGCACGTGACCAGGCAGGAATCACGCAGCTCAGCTGGCAATTGTCAAGCAGATGAGCCGACAGGAATCACGCAGCTCAGCTGGCAATTGTCATGCAGATGAGCCGGCAGGAATCACGCAGCTCAGCAGGCCCTGATCACGTGACTCTGCAGGCACTGATCACGTGGCTGATCAAGTCCAGATCACGTGACTGAGCATGCACTGATCACGTGGCTATCATGCACTGATGACGTGACTGCGCATGCACTGATGACGTGGCTGATCGGGCACTGATCACATGGCTCATCATGCACTGATCACGTGTTTATCAGGCAATGATCAGTGACTGACAGGCGCTGATCATGGGACTGTGCACGCACTGATCACGTGGCTATCATGCACTGATCACGTGACTGCGCATGCACTGATGACGTGGCTGTTCGGGCACTGATCACGTGTTTATCAGGCAGTGATCAGTGACTGACAGGCGCTGATCAGGGGACTGTGCACGCACTGATCAGGTGGCTGATCAGGAACTGACCACCTGACCGCGCATGCAGTGATCACGTGGCTGGTCGTTCACTGATCACGTGTTTATCATACGGTGATCACGTGACTGAGAGGCGCTGATCACGTGACTGTGCCGTCAGTGATCACGTGGCTGAGCAGGCACTGATATCGTGACTGAGCATGCACTGATCATGTGCCGGGAGCCGGGGAGGCATTCCACTCTGGACAAAGGTCATGAGGAAGGAGGCTCGGCATACGCAAATGCGGGATCGAGCCTCAGGAGTCCACCCGGATATTCTCGAGCATCTCCCCCCAAAAAACCGGAGTCTGCCTACTGTATTGCTTTGTGCTCTCACCTCTGATTTCACTGGGGGCTGTCCCCCACCACCATCTCGCTCTCTCTGTCAAAGAGTTAACTTACAGCTCCAATTCATAAAGTTCCTTGTCATTCTTCCCTTTAACTTCCAGCTGAGTCTCCATCTGGAGCGCGGAACCCACCACGCTTACTAATTATGCCTGGGCTGCTAAGACCCACTCGAGAAGGTGTCTAGGGTGAGGCACCTTTCGCTATTCGAGAGGGCGCCTGCGGCCTACGTAAGTGGTGCAAACTTCTTGTCTTGAAGTTTGATTGGTCTTCCGCGTAAACCAAGCTACTCAGTCTCTTTTCTCCACCGAATTTTCCTACTGAGCTCTCCTCATACTATTATTCTTGACATCTCTGATTAGCATATAAATAGTCGCCTAGGCCATCTCTCCTTCGAATACCCTGGATCAGTTGGGGCTGGTCCCCGGCAGGTGGCGACCGAACAGGGACCTCAGGAGGCAATACTCAAAGAGCTGAGCAGACACGAACCACGCAATCAGCAGGCAATAAGCATGGAGCTCAGCAGTGACGAATCATGCTGCTCAACTGGCAATAATCAAGCACGTGACCAGGCAGGAATCACGCAGCTCAGCTGGCAATTGTCAAGCAGATGAGCCGACAGGAATCACGCAGCTCAGCTGGCAATTGTCATGCAGATGAGCCGGCAGGAATCACGCAGCTCAGCAGGCCCTGATCACGTGACTCTGCAGGCACTGATCACGTGGCTGATCAAGTCCAGATCACGTGACTGAGCATGCACTGATCACGTGGCTATCATGCACTGATGACGTGACTGCGCATGCACTGATGACGTGGCTGATCGGGCACTGATCACATGGCTCATCATGCACTGATCACGTGTTTATCAGGCAATGATCAGTGACTGACAGGCGCTGATCATGGGACTGTGCACGCACTGATCACGTGGCTATCATGCACTGATCACGTGACTGCGCATGCACTGATGACGTGGCTGTTCGGGCACTGATCACGTGTTTATCAGGCAGTGATCAGTGACTGACAGGCGCTGATCAGGGGACTGTGCACGCACTGATCAGGTGGCTGATCAGGAACTGACCACCTGACCGCGCATGCAGTGATCACGTGGCTGGTCGTTCACTGATCACGTGTTTATCATACGGTGATCACGTGACTGAGAGGCGCTGATCACGTGACTGTGCCGTCAGTGATCACGTGGCTGAGCAGGCACTGATATCGTGACTGAGCATGCACTGATCATGTGCCGGGAGCCGGGGAGGCATTCCACTCTGGACAAAGGTCATGAGGAAGGAGGCTCGGCATACGCAAATGCGGGATCGAGCCTCAGGAGTCCACCCGGATATTCTCGAGCATCTCCCCCAAAAAAACCGGAGTCTGCCTACTGTATTGCTTTGTGCTCTCACCTCTGATTTCACTGGGGGCTGTCCCCCACCACCATCTCGCTCTCTCTGTCAAAGAGTTAACTTACAGCTCCAATTCATAAAGTTCCTTGTCATTCTTCCCTTTAACTTCCAGCTGAGTCTCCATCTGGAGCGCGGAACCCACCACGCTTACTAATTATGCCTGGGCTGCTAAGACCCACTCGAGAAGGTGTCTAGGGTGAGGCACCTTTCGCTATTCGAGAGGGCGCCTGCGGCCTACGTAAGTGGTGCAAACTTCTTGTCTTGAAGTTTGATTGGTCTTCCGCGTAAACCAAGCTACTCAGTCTCTTTTCTCCACCGAATTTTCCTACTGAGCTCTCCTCATACTATTATTCTTGACATCTCTGATTAGCATATAAATAGTCGCCTAGGCCATCTCTCCTTCGAATACCCTGGATCAGTTGGGGCTGGTCCCCGGCAGGTGGCGACCGAACAGGGACCTCAGGAGGCAATACTCAAAGAGCTGAGCAGACACGAACCACGCAATCAGCAGGCAATAAGCATGGAGCTCAGCAGTGACGAATCATGCTGCTCAACTGGCAATAATCAAGCACGTGACCAGGCAGGAATCACGCAGCTCAGCTGGCAATTGTCAAGCAGATGAGCCGACAGGAATCACGCAGCTCAGCTGGCAATTGTCATGCAGATGAGCCGGCAGGAATCACGCAGCTCAGCAGGCCCTGATCACGTGACTCTGCAGGCACTGATCACGTGGCTGATCAAGTCCAGATCACGTGACTGAGCATGCACTGATCACGTGGCTATCATGCACTGATGACGTGACTGCGCATGCACTGATGACGTGGCTGATCGGGCACTGATCACATGGCTCATCATGCACTGATCACGTGTTTATCAGGCAATGATCAGTGACTGACAGGCGCTGATCATGGGACTGTGCACGCACTGATCACGTGGCTATCATGCACTGATCACGTGACTGCGCATGCACTGATGACGTGGCTGTTCGGGCACTGATCACGTGTTTATCAGGCAGTGATCAGTGACTGACAGGCGCTGATCAGGGGACTGTGCACGCACTGATCAGGTGGCTGATCAGGAACTGACCACCTGACCGCGCATGCAGTGATCACGTGGCTGGTCGTTCACTGATCACGTGTTTATCATACGGTGATCACGTGACTGAGAGGCGCTGATCACGTGACTGTGCCGTCAGTGATCACGTGGCTGAGCAGGCACTGATATCGTGACTGAGCATGCACTGATCATGTGCCGGGAGCCGGGGAGGCATTCCACTCTGGACAAAGGTCATGAGGAAGGAGGCTCGGCATACGCAAATGCGGGATCGAGCCTCAGGAGTCCACCCGGATATTCTCGAGCATCTCCCCCAAAAAAACCGGAGTCTGCCTACTGTATTGCTTTGTGCTCTCACCTCTGATTTCACTGGGGGCTGTCCCCCACCACCATCTCGCTCTCTCTGTCAAAGAGTTAACTTACAGCTCCAATTCATAAAGTTCCTTGTCATTCTTCCCTTTAACTTCCAGCTGAGTCTCCATCTGGAGCGCGGAACCCACCACGCTTACTAATTATGCCTGGGCTGCTAAGACCCACTCGAGAAGGTGTCTAGGGTGAGGCACCTTTCGCTATTCGAGAGGGCGCCTGCGGCCTACGTAAGTGGTGCAAACTTCTTGTCTTGAAGTTTGATTGGTCTTCCGCGTAAACCAAGCTACTCAGTCTCTTTTCTCCACCGAATTTTCCTACTGAGCTCTCCTCATACTATTATTCTTGACATCTCTGATTAGCATATAAATAGTCGCCTAGGCCATCTCTCCTTCGAATACCCTGGATCAGTTGGGGCTGGTCCCCGGCAGGTGGCGACCGAACAGGGACCTCAGGAGGCAATACTCAAAGAGCTGAGCAGACACGAACCACGCAATCAGCAGGCAATAAGCATGGAGCTCAGCAGTGACGAATCATGCTGCTCAACTGGCAATAATCAAGCACGTGACCAGGCAGGAATCACGCAGCTCAGCTGGCAATTGTCAAGCAGATGAGCCGACAGGAATCACGCAGCTCAGCTGGCAATTGTCATGCAGATGAGCCGGCAGGAATCACGCAGCTCAGCAGGCCCTGATCACGTGACTCTGCAGGCACTGATCACGTGGCTGATCAAGTCCAGATCACGTGACTGAGCATGCACTGATCACGTGGCTATCATGCACTGATGACGTGACTGCGCATGCACTGATGACGTGGCTGATCGGGCACTGATCACATGGCTCATCATGCACTGATCACGTGTTTATCAGGCAATGATCAGTGACTGACAGGCGCTGATCATGGGACTGTGCACGCACTGATCACGTGGCTATCATGCACTGATCACGTGACTGCGCATGCACTGATGACGTGGCTGTTCGGGCACTGATCACGTGTTTATCAGGCAGTGATCAGTGACTGACAGGCGCTGATCAGGGGACTGTGCACGCACTGATCAGGTGGCTGATCAGGAACTGACCACCTGACCGCGCATGCAGTGATCACGTGGCTGGTCGTTCACTGATCACGTGTTTATCATACGGTGATCACGTGACTGAGAGGCGCTGATCACGTGACTGTGCCGTCAGTGATCACGTGGCTGAGCAGGCACTGATATCGTGACTGAGCATGCACTGATCATGTGCCGGGAGCCGG
The DNA here is from genome assembly GCF_032452875.1 of Bos javanicus. Taxonomy (NCBI): domain Eukaryota; kingdom Metazoa; phylum Chordata; class Mammalia; order Artiodactyla; family Bovidae; genus Bos; species Bos javanicus. The sequence continues at coordinate 100,126 of NW_026894159.1, read as the reverse complement.
GGAGGCATTCCACTCTGGACAAAGGTCATGAGGAAGGAGGCTCGGCATACGCAAATGCGGGATCGAGCCTCAGGAGTCCACCCGGATATTCTCGAGCATCTCCCCCCAAAAAACCGGAGTCTGCCTACTGTATTGCTTTGTGCTCTCACCTCTGATTTCACTGGGGGCTGTCCCCCACCACCATCTCGCTCTCTCTGTCAAAGAGTTAACTTACAGCTCCAATTCATAAAGTTCCTTGTCATTCTTCCCTTTAACTTCCAGCTGAGTCTCCATCTGGAGCGCGGAACCCACCACGCTTACTAATTATGCCTGGGCTGCTAAGACCCACTCGAGAAGGTGTCTAGGGTGAGGCACCTTTCGCTATTCGAGAGGGCGCCTGCGGCCTACGTAAGTGGTGCAAACTTCTTGTCTTGAAGTTTGATTGGTCTTCCGCGTAAACCAAGCTACTCAGTCTCTTTTCTCCACCGAATTTTCCTACTGAGCTCTCCTCATACTATTATTCTTGACATCTCTGATTAGCATATAAATAGTCGCCTAGGCCATCTCTCCTTCGAATACCCTGGATCAGTTGGGGCTGGTCCCCGGCAGGTGGCGACCGAACAGGGACCTCAGGAGGCAATACTCAAAGAGCTGAGCAGACACGAACCACGCAATCAGCAGGCAATAAGCATGGAGCTCAGCAGTGACGAATCATGCTGCTCAACTGGCAATAATCAAGCACGTGACCAGGCAGGAATCACGCAGCTCAGCTGGCAATTGTCAAGCAGATGAGCCGACAGGAATCACGCAGCTCAGCTGGCAATTGTCATGCAGATGAGCCGGCAGGAATCACGCAGCTCAGCAGGCCCTGATCACGTGACTCTGCAGGCACTGATCACGTGGCTGATCAAGTCCAGATCACGTGACTGAGCATGCACTGATCACGTGGCTATCATGCACTGATGACGTGACTGCGCATGCACTGATGACGTGGCTGATCGGGCACTGATCACATGGCTCATCATGCACTGATCACGTGTTTATCAGGCAATGATCAGTGACTGACAGGCGCTGATCATGGGACTGTGCACGCACTGATCACGTGGCTATCATGCACTGATCACGTGACTGCGCATGCACTGATGACGTGGCTGTTCGGGCACTGATCACGTGTTTATCAGGCAGTGATCAGTGACTGACAGGCGCTGATCAGGGGACTGTGCACGCACTGATCAGGTGGCTGATCAGGAACTGACCACCTGACCGCGCATGCAGTGATCACGTGGCTGGTCGTTCACTGATCACGTGTTTATCATACGGTGATCACGTGACTGAGAGGCGCTGATCACGTGACTGTGCCGTCAGTGATCACGTGGCTGAGCAGGCACTGATATCGTGACTGAGCATGCACTGATCATGTGCCGGGAGCCGGGGAGGCATTCCACTCTGGACAAAGGTCATGAGGAAGGAGGCTCGGCATACGCAAATGCGGGATCGAGCCTCAGGAGTCCACCCGGATATTCTCGAGCATCTCCCCCAAAAAAACCGGAGTCTGCCTACTGTATTGCTTTGTGCTCTCACCTCTGATTTCACTGGGGGCTGTCCCCCACCACCATCTCGCTCTCTCTGTCAAAGAGTTAACTTACAGCTCCAATTCATAAAGTTCCTTGTCATTCTTCCCTTTAACTTCCAGCTGAGTCTCCATCTGGAGCGCGGAACCCACCACGCTTACTAATTATGCCTGGGCTGCTAAGACCCACTCGAGAAGGTGTCTAGGGTGAGGCACCTTTCGCTATTCGAGAGGGCGCCTGCGGCCTACGTAAGTGGTGCAAACTTCTTGTCTTGAAGTTTGATTGGTCTTCCGCGTAAACCAAGCTACTCAGTCTCTTTTCTCCACCGAATTTTCCTACTGAGCTCTCCTCATACTATTATTCTTGACATCTCTGATTAGCATATAAATAGTCGCCTAGGCCATCTCTCCTTCGAATACCCTGGATCAGTTGGGGCTGGTCCCCGGCAGGTGGCGACCGAACAGGGACCTCAGGAGGCAATACTCAAAGAGCTGAGCAGACACGAACCACGCAATCAGCAGGCAATAAGCATGGAGCTCAGCAGTGACGAATCATGCTGCTCAACTGGCAATAATCAAGCACGTGACCAGGCAGGAATCACGCAGCTCAGCTGGCAATTGTCAAGCAGATGAGCCGACAGGAATCACGCAGCTCAGCTGGCAATTGTCATGCAGATGAGCCGGCAGGAATCACGCAGCTCAGCAGGCCCTGATCACGTGACTCTGCAGGCACTGATCACGTGGCTGATCAAGTCCAGATCACGTGACTGAGCATGCACTGATCACGTGGCTATCATGCACTGATGACGTGACTGCGCATGCACTGATGACGTGGCTGATCGGGCACTGATCACATGGCTCATCATGCACTGATCACGTGTTTATCAGGCAATGATCAGTGACTGACAGGCGCTGATCATGGGACTGTGCACGCACTGATCACGTGGCTATCATGCACTGATCACGTGACTGCGCATGCACTGATGACGTGGCTGTTCGGGCACTGATCACGTGTTTATCAGGCAGTGATCAGTGACTGACAGGCGCTGATCAGGGGACTGTGCACGCACTGATCAGGTGGCTGATCAGGAACTGACCACCTGACCGCGCATGCAGTGATCACGTGGCTGGTCGTTCACTGATCACGTGTTTATCATACGGTGATCACGTGACTGAGAGGCGCTGATCACGTGACTGTGCCGTCAGTGATCACGTGGCTGAGCAGGCACTGATATCGTGACTGAGCATGCACTGATCATGTGCCGGGAGCCGGGGAGGCATTCCACTCTGGACAAAGGTCATGAGGAAGGAGGCTCGGCATACGCAAATGCGGGATCGAGCCTCAGGAGTCCACCCGGATATTCTCGAGCATCTCCCCCCAAAAAAACCGGAGTCTGCCTACTGTATTGCTTTGTGCTCTCACCTCTGATTTCACTGGGGGCTGTCCCCCACCACCATCTCGCTCTCTCTGTCAAAGAGTTAACTTACAGCTCCAATTCATAAAGTTCCTTGTCATTCTTCCCTTTAACTTCCAGCTGAGTCTCCATCTGGAGCGCGGAACCCACCACGCTTACTAATTATGCCTGGGCTGCTAAGACCCACTCGAGAAGGTGTCTAGGGTGAGGCACCTTTCGCTATTCGAGAGGGCGCCTGCGGCCTACGTAAGTGGTGCAAACTTCTTGTCTTGAAGTTTGATTGGTCTTCCGCGTAAACCAAGCTACTCAGTCTCTTTTCTCCACCGAATTTTCCTACTGAGCTCTCCTCATACTATTATTCTTGACATCTCTGATTAGCATATAAATAGTCGCCTAGGCCATCTCTCCTTCGAATACCCTGGATCAGTTGGGGCTGGTCCCCGGCAGGTGGCGACCGAACAGGGACCTCAGGAGGCAATACTCAAAGAGCTGAGCAGACACGAACCACGCAATCAGCAGGCAATAAGCATGGAGCTCAGCAGTGACGAATCATGCTGCTCAACTGGCAATAATCAAGCACGTGACCAGGCAGGAATCACGCAGCTCAGCTGGCAATTGTCAAGCAGATGAGCCGACAGGAATCACGCAGCTCAGCTGGCAATTGTCATGCAGATGAGCCGGCAGGAATCACGCAGCTCAGCAGGCCCTGATCACGTGACTCTGCAGGCACTGATCACGTGGCTGATCAAGTCCAGATCACGTGACTGAGCATGCACTGATCACGTGGCTATCATGCACTGATGACGTGACTGCGCATGCACTGATGACGTGGCTGATCGGGCACTGATCACATGGCTCATCATGCACTGATCACGTGTTTATCAGGCAATGATCAGTGACTGACAGGCGCTGATCATGGGACTGTGCACGCACTGATCACGTGGCTATCATGCACTGATCACGTGACTGCGCATGCACTGATGACGTGGCTGTTCGGGCACTGATCACGTGTTTATCAGGCAGTGATCAGTGACTGACAGGCGCTGATCAGGGGACTGTGCACGCACTGATCAGGTGGCTGATCAGGAACTGACCACCTGACCGCGCATGCAGTGATCACGTGGCTGGTCGTTCACTGATCACGTGTTTATCATACGGTGATCACGTGACTGAGAGGCGCTGATCACGTGACTGTGCCGTCAGTGATCACGTGGCTGAGCAGGCACTGATATCGTGACTGAGCATGCACTGATCATGTGCCGGGAGCCGGGGAGGCATTCCACTCTGGACAAAGGTCATGAGGAAGGAGGCTCGGCATACGCAAATGCGGGATCGAGCCTCAGGAGTCCACCCGGATATTCTCGAGCATCTCCCCCAAAAAAACCGGAGTCTGCCTACTGTATTGCTTTGTGCTCTCACCTCTGATTTCACTGGGGGCTGTCCCCCACCACCATCTCGCTCTCTCTGTCAAAGAGTTAACTTACAGCTCCAATTCATAAAGTTCCTTGTCATTCTTCCCTTTAACTTCCAGCTGAGTCTCCATCTGGAGCGCGGAACCCACCACGCTTACTAATTATGCCTGGGCTGCTAAGACCCACTCGAGAAGGTGTCTAGGGTGAGGCACCTTTCGCTATTCGAGAGGGCGCCTGCGGCCTACGTAAGTGGTGCAAACTTCTTGTCTTGAAGTTTGATTGGTCTTCCGCGTAAACCAAGCTACTCAGTCTCTTTTCTCCACCGAATTTTCCTACTGAGCTCTCCTCATACTATTATTCTTGACATCTCTGATTAGCATATAAATAGTCGCCTAGGCCATCTCTCCTTCGAATACCCTGGATCAGTTGGGGCTGGTCCCCGGCAGGTGGCGACCGAACAGGGACCTCAGGAGGCAATACTCAAAGAGCTGAGCAGACACGAACCACGCAATCAGCAGGCAATAAGCATGGAGCTCAGCAGTGACGAATCATGCTGCTCAACTGGCAATAATCAAGCACGTGACCAGGCAGGAATCACGCAGCTCAGCTGGCAATTGTCAAGCAGATGAGCCGACAGGAATCACGCAGCTCAGCTGGCAATTGTCATGCAGATGAGCCGGCAGGAATCACGCAGCTCAGCAGGCCCTGATCACGTGACTCTGCAGGCACTGATCACGTGGCTGATCAAGTCCAGATCACGTGACTGAGCATGCACTGATCACGTGGCTATCATGCACTGATGACGTGACTGCGCATGCACTGATGACGTGGCTGATCGGGCACTGATCACATGGCTCATCATGCACTGATCACGTGTTTATCAGGCAATGATCAGTGACTGACAGGCGCTGATCATGGGACTGTGCACGCACTGATCACGTGGCTATCATGCACTGATCACGTGACTGCGCATGCACTGATGACGTGGCTGTTCGGGCACTGATCACGTGTTTATCAGGCAGTGATCAGTGACTGACAGGCGCTGATCAGGGGACTGTGCACGCACTGATCAGGTGGCTGATCAGGAACTGACCACCTGACCGCGCATGCAGTGATCACGTGGCTGGTCGTTCACTGATCACGTGTTTATCATACGGTGATCACGTGACTGAGAGGCGCTGATCACGTGACTGTGCCGTCAGTGATCACGTGGCTGAGCAGGCACTGATATCGTGACTGAGCATGCACTGATCATGTGCCGGGAGCCGGGGAGGCATTCCACTCTGGACAAAGGTCATGAGGAAGGAGGCTCGGCATACGCAAATGCGGGATCGAGCCTCAGGAGTCCACCCGGATATTCTCGAGCATCTCCCCCAAAAAAACCGGAGTCTGCCTACTGTATTGCTTTGTGCTCTCACCTCTGATTTCACTGGGGGCTGTCCCCCACCACCATCTCGCTCTCTCTGTCAAAGAGTTAACTTACAGCTCCAATTCATAAAGTTCCTTGTCATTCTTCCCTTTAACTTCCAGCTGAGTCTCCATCTGGAGCGCGGAACCCACCACGCTTACTAATTATGCCTGGGCTGCTAAGACCCACTCGAGAAGGTGTCTAGGGTGAGGCACCTTTCGCTATTCGAGAGGGCGCCTGCGGCCTACGTAAGTGGTGCAAACTTCTTGTCTTGAAGTTTGATTGGTCTTCCGCGTAAACCAAGCTACTCAGTCTCTTTTCTCCACCGAATTTTCCTACTGAGCTCTCCTCATACTATTATTCTTGACATCTCTGATTAGCATATAAATAGTCGCCTAGGCCATCTCTCCTTCGAATACCCTGGATCAGTTGGGGCTGGTCCCCGGCAGGTGGCGACCGAACAGGGACCTCAGGAGGCAATACTCAAAGAGCTGAGCAGACACGAACCACGCAATCAGCAGGCAATAAGCATGGAGCTCAGCAGTGACGAATCATGCTGCTCAACTGGCAATAATCAAGCACGTGACCAGGCAGGAATCACGCAGCTCAGCTGGCAATTGTCAAGCAGATGAGCCGACAGGAATCACGCAGCTCAGCTGGCAATTGTCATGCAGATGAGCCGGCAGGAATCACGCAGCTCAGCAGGCCCTGATCACGTGACTCTGCAGGCACTGATCACGTGGCTGATCAAGTCCAGATCACGTGACTGAGCATGCACTGATCACGTGGCTATCATGCACTGATGACGTGACTGCGCATGCACTGATGACGTGGCTGATCGGGCACTGATCACATGGCTCATCATGCACTGATCACGTGTTTATCAGGCAATGATCAGTGACTGACAGGCGCTGATCATGGGACTGTGCACGCACTGATCACGTGGCTATCATGCACTGATCACGTGACTGCGCATGCACTGATGACGTGGCTGTTCGGGCACTGATCACGTGTTTATCAGGCAGTGATCAGTGACTGACAGGCGCTGATCAGGGGACTGTGCACGCACTGATCAGGTGGCTGATCAGGAACTGACCACCTGACCGCGCATGCAGTGATCACGTGGCTGGTCGTTCACTGATCACGTGTTTATCATACGGTGATCACGTGACTGAGAGGCGCTGATCACGTGACTGTGCCGTCAGTGATCACGTGGCTGAGCAGGCACTGATATCGTGACTGAGCATGCACTGATCATGTGCCGGGAGCCGGGGAGGCATTCCACTCTGGACAAAGGTCATGAGGAAGGAGGCTCGGCATACGCAAATGCGGGATCGAGCCTCAGGAGTCCACCCGGATATTCTCGAGCATCTCCCCCCAAAAAAACCGGAGTCTGCCTACTGTATTGCTTTGTGCTCTCACCTCTGATTTCACTGGGGGCTGTCCCCCACCACCATCTCGCTCTCTCTGTCAAAGAGTTAACTTACAGCTCCAATTCATAAAGTTCCTTGTCATTCTTCCCTTTAACTTCCAGCTGAGTCTCCATCTGGAGCGCGGAACCCACCACGCTTACTAATTATGCCTGGGCTGCTAAGACCCACTCGAGAAGGTGTCTAGGGTGAGGCACCTTTCGCTATTCGAGAGGGCGCCTGCGGCCTACGTAAGTGGTGCAAACTTCTTGTCTTGAAGTTTGATTGGTCTTCCGCGTAAACCAAGCTACTCAGTCTCTTTTCTCCACCGAATTTTCCTACTGAGCTCTCCTCATACTATTATTCTTGACATCTCTGATTAGCATATAAATAGTCGCCTAGGCCATCTCTCCTTCGAATACCCTGGATCAGTTGGGGCTGGTCCCCGGCAGGTGGCGACCGAACAGGGACCTCAGGAGGCAATACTCAAAGAGCTGAGCAGACACGAACCACGCAATCAGCAGGCAATAAGCATGGAGCTCAGCAGTGACGAATCATGCTGCTCAACTGGCAATAATCAAGCACGTGACCAGGCAGGAATCACGCAGCTCAGCTGGCAATTGTCAAGCAGATGAGCCGACAGGAATCACGCAGCTCAGCTGGCAATTGTCATGCAGATGAGCCGGCAGGAATCACGCAGCTCAGCAGGCCCTGATCACGTGACTCTGCAGGCACTGATCACGTGGCTGATCAAGTCCAGATCACGTGACTGAGCATGCACTGATCACGTGGCTATCATGCACTGATGACGTGACTGCGCATGCACTGATGACGTGGCTGATCGGGCACTGATCACATGGCTCATCATGCACTGATCACGTGTTTATCAGGCAATGATCAGTGACTGACAGGCGCTGATCATGGGACTGTGCACGCACTGATCACGTGGCTATCATGCACTGATCACGTGACTGCGCATGCACTGATGACGTGGCTGTTCGGGCACTGATCACGTGTTTATCAGGCAGTGATCAGTGACTGACAGGCGCTGATCAGGGGACTGTGCACGCACTGATCAGGTGGCTGATCAGGAACTGACCACCTGACCGCGCATGCAGTGATCACGTGGCTGGTCGTTCACTGATCACGTGTTTATCATACGGTGATCACGTGACTGAGAGGCGCTGATCACGTGACTGTGCCGTCAGTGATCACGTGGCTGAGCAGGCACTGATATCGTGACTGAGCATGCACTGATCATGTGCCGGGAGCCGGGGAGGCATTCCACTCTGGACAAAGGTCATGAGGAAGGAGGCTCGGCATACGCAAATGCGGGATCGAGCCTCAGGAGTCCACCCGGATATTCTCGAGCATCTCCCCCCAAAAAAACCGGAGTCTGCCTACTGTATTGCTTTGTGCTCTCACCTCTGATTTCACTGGGGGCTGTCCCCCACCACCATCTCGCTCTCTCTGTCAAAGAGTTAACTTACAGCTCCAATTCATAAAGTTCCTTGTCATTCTTCCCTTTAACTTCCAGCTGAGTCTCCATCTGGAGCGCGGAACCCACCACGCTTACTAATTATGCCTGGGCTGCTAAGACCCACTCGAGAAGGTGTCTAGGGTGAGGCACCTTTCGCTATTCGAGAGGGCGCCTGCGGCCTACGTAAGTGGTGCAAACTTCTTGTCTTGAAGTTTGATTGGTCTTCCGCGTAAACCAAGCTACTCAGTCTCTTTTCTCCACCGAATTTTCCTACTGAGCTCTCCTCATACTATTATTCTTGACATCTCTGATTAGCATATAAATAGTCGCCTAGGCCATCTCTCCTTCGAATACCCTGGATCAGTTGGGGCTGGTCCCCGGCAGGTGGCGACCGAACAGGGACCTCAGGAGGCAATACTCAAAGAGCTGAGCAGACACGAACCACGCAATCAGCAGGCAATAAGCATGGAGCTCAGCAGTGACGAATCATGCTGCTCAACTGGCAATAATCAAGCACGTGACCAGGCAGGAATCACGCAGCTCAGCTGGCAATTGTCAAGCAGATGAGCCGACAGGAATCACGCAGCTCAGCTGGCAATTGTCATGCAGATGAGCCGGCAGGAATCACGCAGCTCAGCAGGCCCTGATCACGTGACTCTGCAGGCACTGATCACGTGGCTGATCAAGTCCAGATCACGTGACTGAGCATGCACTGATCACGTGGCTATCATGCACTGATGACGTGACTGCGCATGCACTGATGACGTGGCTGATCGGGCACTGATCACATGGCTCATCATGCACTGATCACGTGTTTATCAGGCAATGATCAGTGACTGACAGGCGCTGATCATGGGACTGTGCACGCACTGATCACGTGGCTATCATGCACTGATCACGTGACTGCGCATGCACTGATGACGTGGCTGTTCGGGCACTGATCACGTGTTTATCAGGCAGTGATCAGTGACTGACAGGCGCTGATCAGGGGACTGTGCACGCACTGATCAGGTGGCTGATCAGGAACTGACCACCTGACCGCGCATGCAGTGATCACGTGGCTGGTCGTTCACTGATCACGTGTTTATCATACGGTGATCACGTGACTGAGAGGCGCTGATCACGTGACTGTGCCGTCAGTGATCACGTGGCTGAGCAGGCACTGATATCGTGACTGAGCATGCACTGATCATGTGCCGGGAGCCGGGGAGGCATTCCACTCTGGACAAAGGTCATGAGGAAGGAGGCTCGGCATACGCAAATGCGGGATCGAGCCTCAGGAGTCCACCCGGATATTCTCGAGCATCTCCCCCAAAAAAACCGGAGTCTGCCTACTGTATTGCTTTGTGCTCTCACCTCTGATTTCACTGGGGGCTGTCCCCCACCACCATCTCGCTCTCTCTGTCAAAGAGTTAACTTACAGCTCCAATTCATAAAGTTCCTTGTCATTCTTCCCTTTAACTTCCAGCTGAGTCTCCATCTGGAGCGCGGAACCCACCACGCTTACTAATTATGCCTGGGCTGCTAAGACCCACTCGAGAAGGTGTCTAGGGTGAGGCACCTTTCGCTATTCGAGAGGGCGCCTGCGGCCTACGTAAGTGGTGCAAACTTCTTGTCTTGAAGTTTGATTGGTCTTCCGCGTAAACCAAGCTACTCAGTCTCTTTTCTCCACCGAATTTTCCTACTGAGCTCTCCTCATACTATTATTCTTGACATCTCTGATTAGCATATAAATAGTCGCCTAGGCCATCTCTCCTTCGAATACCCTGGATCAGTTGGGGCTGGTCCCCGGCAGGTGGCGACCGAACAGGGACCTCAGGAGGCAATACTCAAAGAGCTGAGCAGACACGAACCACGCAATCAGCAGGCAATAAGCATGGAGCTCAGCAGTGACGAATCATGCTGCTCAACTGGCAATAATCAAGCACGTGACCAGGCAGGAATCACGCAGCTCAGCTGGCAATTGTCAAGCAGATGAGCCGACAGGAATCACGCAGCTCAGCTGGCAATTGTCATGCAGATGAGCCGGCAGGAATCACGCAGCTCAGCAGGCCCTGATCACGTGACTCTGCAGGCACTGATCACGTGGCTGATCAAGTCCAGATCACGTGACTGAGCATGCACTGATCACGTGGCTATCATGCACTGATGACGTGACTGCGCATGCACTGATGACGTGGCTGATCGGGCACTGATCACATGGCTCATCATGCACTGATCACGTGTTTATCAGGCAATGATCAGTGACTGACAGGCGCTGATCATGGGACTGTGCACGCACTGATCACGTGGCTATCATGCACTGATCACGTGACTGCGCATGCACTGATGACGTGGCTGTTCGGGCACTGATCACGTGTTTATCAGGCAGTGATCAGTGACTGACAGGCGCTGATCAGGGGACTGTGCACGCACTGATCAGGTGGCTGATCAGGAACTGACCACCTGACCGCGCATGCAGTGATCACGTGGCTGGTCGTTCACTGATCACGTGTTTATCATACGGTGATCACGTGACTGAGAGGCGCTGATCACGTGACTGTGCCGTCAGTGATCACGTGGCTGAGCAGGCACTGATATCGTGACTGAGCATGCACTGATCATGTGCCGGGAGCCGGGGAGGCATTCCACTCTGGACAAAGGTCATGAGGAAGGAGGCTCGGCATACGCAAATGCGGGATCGAGCCTCAGGAGTCCACCCGGATATTCTCGAGCATCTCCCCCAAAAAAACCGGAGTCTGCCTACTGTATTGCTTTGTGCTCTCACCTCTGATTTCACTGGGGGCTGTCCCCCACCACCATCTCGCTCTCTCTGTCAAAGAGTTAACTTACAGCTCCAATTCATAAAGTTCCTTGTCATTCTTCCCTTTAACTTCCAGCTGAGTCTCCATCTGGAGCGCGGAACCCACCACGCTTACTAATTATGCCTGGGCTGCTAAGACCCACTCGAGAAGGTGTCTAGGGTGAGGCACCTTTCGCTATTCGAGAGGGCGCCTGCGGCCTACGTAAGTGGTGCAAACTTCTTGTCTTGAAGTTTGATTGGTCTTCCGCGTAAACCAAGCTACTCAGTCTCTTTTCTCCACCGAATTTTCCTACTGAGCTCTCCTCATACTATTATTCTTGACATCTCTGATTAGCATATAAATAGTCGCCTAGGCCATCTCTCCTTCGAATACCCTGGATCAGTTGGGGCTGGTCCCCGGCAGGTGGCGACCGAACAGGGACCTCAGGAGGCAATACTCAAAGAGCTGAGCAGACACGAACCACGCAATCAGCAGGCAATAAGCATGGAGCTCAGCAGTGACGAATCATGCTGCTCAACTGGCAATAATCAAGCACGTGACCAGGCAGGAATCACGCAGCTCAGCTGGCAATTGTCAAGCAGATGAGCCGACAGGAATCACGCAGCTCAGCTGGCAATTGTCATGCAGATGAGCCGGCAGGAATCACGCAGCTCAGCAGGCCCTGATCACGTGACTCTGCAGGCACTGATCACGTGGCTGATCAAGTCCAGATCACGTGACTGAGCATGCACTGATCACGTGGCTATCATGCACTGATGACGTGACTGCGCATGCACTGATGACGTGGCTGATCGGGCACTGATCACATGGCTCATCATGCACTGATCACGTGTTTATCAGGCAATGATCAGTGACTGACAGGCGCTGATCATGGGACTGTGCACGCACTGATCACGTGGCTATCATGCACTGATCACGTGACTGCGCATGCACTGATGACGTGGCTGTTCGGGCACTGATCACGTGTTTATCAGGCAGTGATCAGTGACTGACAGGCGCTGATCAGGGGACTGTGCACGCACTGATCAGGTGGCTGATCAGGAACTGACCACCTGACCGCGCATGCAGTGATCACGTGGCTGGTCGTTCACTGATCACGTGTTTATCATACGGTGATCACGTGACTGAGAGGCGCTGATCACGTGACTGTGCCGTCAGTGATCACGTGGCTGAGCAGGCACTGATATCGTGACTGAGCATGCACTGATCATGTGCCGGGAGCCGGGGAGGCATTCCACTCTGGACAAAGGTCATGAGGAAGGAGGCTCGGCATACGCAAATGCGGGATCGAGCCTCAGGAGTCCACCCGGATATTCTCGAGCATCTCCCCCCAAAAAAACCGGAGTCTGCCTACTGTATTGCTTTGTGCTCTCACCTCTGATTTCACTGGGGGCTGTCCCCCACCACCATCTCGCTCTCTCTGTCAAAGAGTTAACTTACAGCTCCAATTCATAAAGTTCCTTGTCATTCTTCCCTTTAACTTCCAGCTGAGTCTCCATCTGGAGCGCGGAACCCACCACGCTTACTAATTATGCCTGGGCTGCTAAGACCCACTCGAGAAGGTGTCTAGGGTGAGGCACCTTTCGCTATTCGAGAGGGCGCCTGCGGCCTACGTAAGTGGTGCAAACTTCTTGTCTTGAAGTTTGATTGGTCTTCCGCGTAAACCAAGCTACTCAGTCTCTTTTCTCCACCGAATTTTCCTACTGAGCTCTCCTCATACTATTATTCTTGACATCTCTGATTAGCATATAAATAGTCGCCTAGGCCATCTCTCCTTCGAATACCCTGGATCAGTTGGGGCTGGTCCCCGGCAGGTGGCGACCGAACAGGGACCTCAGGAGGCAATACTCAAAGAGCTGAGCAGACACGAACCACGCAATCAGCAGGCAATAAGCATGGAGCTCAGCAGTGACGAATCATGCTGCTCAACTGGCAATAATCAAGCACGTGACCAGGCAGGAATCACGCAGCTCAGCTGGCAATTGTCAAGCAGATGAGCCGACAGGAATCACGCAGCTCAGCTGGCAATTGTCATGCAGATGAGCCGGCAGGAATCACGCAGCTCAGCAGGCCCTGATCACGTGACTCTGCAGGCACTGATCACGTGGCTGATCAAGTCCAGATCACGTGACTGAGCATGCACTGATCACGTGGCTATCATGCACTGATGACGTGACTGCGCATGCACTGATGACGTGGCTGATCGGGCACTGATCACATGGCTCATCATGCACTGATCACGTGTTTATCAGGCAATGATCAGTGACTGACAGGCGCTGATCATGGGACTGTGCACGCACTGATCACGTGGCTATCATGCACTGATCACGTGACTGCGCATGCACTGATGACGTGGCTGTTCGGGCACTGATCACGTGTTTATCAGGCAGTGATCAGTGACTGACAGGCGCTGATCAGGGGACTGTGCACGCACTGATCAGGTGGCTGATCAGGAACTGACCACCTGACCGCGCATGCAGTGATCACGTGGCTGGTCGTTCACTGATCACGTGTTTATCATACGGTGATCACGTGACTGAGAGGCGCTGATCACGTGACTGTGCCGTCAGTGATCACGTGGCTGAGCAGGCACTGATATCGTGACTGAGCATGCACTGATCATGTGCCGGGAGCCGGGGAGGCATTCCACTCTGGACAAAGGTCATGAGGAAGGAGGCTCGGCATACGCAAATGCGGGATCGAGCCTCAGGAGTCCACCCGGATATTCTCGAGCATCTCCCCCCAAAAAAACCGGAGTCTGCCTACTGTATTGCTTTGTGCTCTCACCTCTGATTTCACTGGGGGCTGTCCCCCACCACCATCTCGCTCTCTCTGTCAAAGAGTTAACTTACAGCTCCAATTCATAAAGTTCCTTGTCATTCTTCCCTTTAACTTCCAGCTGAGTCTCCATCTGGAGCGCGGAACCCACCACGCTTACTAATTATGCCTGGGCTGCTAAGACCCACTCGAGAAGGTGTCTAGGGTGAGGCACCTTTCGCTATTCGAGAGGGCGCCTGCGGCCTACGTAAGTGGTGCAAACTTCTTGTCTTGAAGTTTGATTGGTCTTCCGCGTAAACCAAGCTACTCAGTCTCTTTTCTCCACCGAATTTTCCTACTGAGCTCTCCTCATACTATTATTCTTGACATCTCTGATTAGCATATAAATAGTCGCCTAGGCCATCTCTCCTTCGAATACCCTGGATCAGTTGGGGCTGGTCCCCGGCAGGTGGCGACCGAACAGGGACCTCAGGAGGCAATACTCAAAGAGCTGAGCAGACACGAACCACGCAATCAGCAGGCAATAAGCATGGAGCTCAGCAGTGACGAATCATGCTGCTCAACTGGCAATAATCAAGCACGTGACCAGGCAGGAATCACGCAGCTCAGCTGGCAATTGTCAAGCAGATGAGCCGACAGGAATCACGCAGCTCAGCTGGCAATTGTCATGCAGATGAGCCGGCAGGAATCACGCAGCTCAGCAGGCCCTGATCACGTGACTCTGCAGGCACTGATCACGTGGCTGATCAAGTCCAGATCACGTGACTGAGCATGCACTGATCACGTGGCTATCATGCACTGATGACGTGACTGCGCATGCACTGATGACGTGGCTGATCGGGCACTGATCACATGGCTCATCATGCACTGATCACGTGTTTATCAGGCAATGATCAGTGACTGACAGGCGCTGATCATGGGACTGTGCACGCACTGATCACGTGGCTATCATGCACTGATCACGTGACTGCGCATGCACTGATGACGTGGCTGTTCGGGCACTGATCACGTGTTTATCAGGCAGTGATCAGTGACTGACAGGCGCTGATCAGGGGACTGTGCACGCACTGATCAGGTGGCTGATCAGGAACTGACCACCTGACCGCGCATGCAGTGATCACGTGGCTGGTCGTTCACTGATCACGTGTTTATCATACGGTGATCACGTGACTGAGAGGCGCTGATCACGTGACTGTGCCGTCAGTGATCACGTGGCTGAGCAGGCACTGATATCGTGACTGAGCATGCACTGATCATGTGCCGGGAGCCGGGGAGGCATTCCACTCTGGACAAAGGTCATGAGGAAGGAGGCTCGGCATACGCAAATGCGGGATCGAGCCTCAGGAGTCCACCCGGATATTCTCGAGCATCTCCCCCAAAAAAACCGGAGTCTGCCTACTGTATTGCTTTGTGCTCTCACCTCTGATTTCACTGGGGGCTGTCCCCCACCACCATCTCGCTCTCTCTGTCAAAGAGTTAACTTACAGCTCCAATTCATAAAGTTCCTTGTCATTCTTCCCTTTAACTTCCAGCTGAGTCTCCATCTGGAGCGCGGAACCCACCACGCTTACTAATTATGCCTGGGCTGCTAAGACCCACTCGAGAAGGTGTCTAGGGTGAGGCACCTTTCGCTATTCGAGAGGGCGCCTGCGGCCTACGTAAGTGGTGCAAACTTCTTGTCTTGAAGTTTGATTGGTCTTCCGCGTAAACCAAGCTACTCAGTCTCTTTTCTCCACCGAATTTTCCTACTGAGCTCTCCTCATACTATTATTCTTGACATCTCTGATTAGCATATAAATAGTCGCCTAGGCCATCTCTCCTTCGAATACCCTGGATCAGTTGGGGCTGGTCCCCGGCAGGTGGCGACCGAACAGGGACCTCAGGAGGCAATACTCAAAGAGCTGAGCAGACACGAACCACGCAATCAGCAGGCAATAAGCATGGAGCTCAGCAGTGACGAATCATGCTGCTCAACTGGCAATAATCAAGCACGTGACCAGGCAGGAATCACGCAGCTCAGCTGGCAATTGTCAAGCAGATGAGCCGACAGGAATCACGCAGCTCAGCTGGCAATTGTCATGCAGATGAGCCGGCAGGAATCACGCAGCTCAGCAGGCCCTGATCACGTGACTCTGCAGGCACTGATCACGTGGCTGATCAAGTCCAGATCACGTGACTGAGCATGCACTGATCACGTGGCTATCATGCACTGATGACGTGACTGCGCATGCACTGATGACGTGGCTGATCGGGCACTGATCACATGGCTCATCATGCACTGATCACGTGTTTATCAGGCAATGATCAGTGACTGACAGGCGCTGATCATGGGACTGTGCACGCACTGATCACGTGGCTATCATGCACTGATCACGTGACTGCGCATGCACTGATGACGTGGCTGTTCGGGCACTGATCACGTGTTTATCAGGCAGTGATCAGTGACTGACAGGCGCTGATCAGGGGACTGTGCACGCACTGATCAGGTGGCTGATCAGGAACTGACCACCTGACCGCGCATGCAGTGATCACGTGGCTGGTCGTTCACTGATCACGTGTTTATCATACGGTGATCACGTGACTGAGAGGCGCTGATCACGTGACTGTGCCGTCAGTGATCACGTGGCTGAGCAGGCACTGATATCGTGACTGAGCATGCACTGATCATGTGCCGGGAGCCGGGGAGGCATTCCACTCTGGACAAAGGTCATGAGGAAGGAGGCTCGGCATACGCAAATGCGGGATCGAGCCTCAGGAGTCCACCCGGATATTCTCGAGCATCTCCCCCCAAAAAAACCGGAGTCTGCCTACTGTATTGCTTTGTGCTCTCACCTCTGATTTCACTGGGGGCTGTCCCCCACCACCATCTCGCTCTCTCTGTCAAAGAGTTAACTTACAGCTCCAATTCATAAAGTTCCTTGTCATTCTTCCCTTTAACTTCCAGCTGAGTCTCCATCTGGAGCGCGGAACCCACCACGCTTACTAATTATGCCTGGGCTGCTAAGACCCACTCGAGAAGGTGTCTAGGGTGAGGCACCTTTCGCTATTCGAGAGGGCGCCTGCGGCCTACGTAAGTGGTGCAAACTTCTTGTCTTGAAGTTTGATTGGTCTTCCGCGTAAACCAAGCTACTCAGTCTCTTTTCTCCACCGAATTTTCCTACTGAGCTCTCCTCATACTATTATTCTTGACATCTCTGATTAGCATATAAATAGTCGCCTAGGCCATCTCTCCTTCGAATACCCTGGATCAGTTGGGGCTGGTCCCCGGCAGGTGGCGACCGAACAGGGACCTCAGGAGGCAATACTCAAAGAGCTGAGCAGACACGAACCACGCAATCAGCAGGCAATAAGCATGGAGCTCAGCAGTGACGAATCATGCTGCTCAACTGGCAATAATCAAGCACGTGACCAGGCAGGAATCACGCAGCTCAGCTGGCAATTGTCAAGCAGATGAGCCGACAGGAATCACGCAGCTCAGCTGGCAATTGTCATGCAGATGAGCCGGCAGGAATCACGCAGCTCAGCAGGCCCTGATCACGTGACTCTGCAGGCACTGATCACGTGGCTGATCAAGTCCAGATCACGTGACTGAGCATGCACTGATCACGTGGCTATCATGCACTGATGACGTGACTGCGCATGCACTGATGACGTGGCTGATCGGGCACTGATCACATGGCTCATCATGCACTGATCACGTGTTTATCAGGCAATGATCAGTGACTGACAGGCGCTGATCATGGGACTGTGCACGCACTGATCACGTGGCTATCATGCACTGATCACGTGACTGCGCATGCACTGATGACGTGGCTGTTCGGGCACTGATCACGTGTTTATCAGGCAGTGATCAGTGACTGACAGGCGCTGATCAGGGGACTGTGCACGCACTGATCAGGTGGCTGATCAGGAACTGACCACCTGACCGCGCATGCAGTGATCACGTGGCTGGTCGTTCACTGATCACGTGTTTATCATACGGTGATCACGTGACTGAGAGGCGCTGATCACGTGACTGTGCCGTCAGTGATCACGTGGCTGAGCAGGCACTGATATCGTGACTGAGCATGCACTGATCATGTGCCGGGAGCCGGGGAGGCATTCCACTCTGGACAAAGGTCATGAGGAAGGAGGCTCGGCATACGCAAATGCGGGATCGAGCCTCAGGAGTCCACCCGGATATTCTCGAGCATCTCCCCCCAAAAAAACCGGAGTCTGCCTACTGTATTGCTTTGTGCTCTCACCTCTGATTTCACTGGGGGCTGTCCCCCACCACCATCTCGCTCTCTCTGTCAAAGAGTTAACTTACAGCTCCAATTCATAAAGTTCCTTGTCATTCTTCCCTTTAACTTCCAGCTGAGTCTCCATCTGGAGCGCGGAACCCACCACGCTTACTAATTATGCCTGGGCTGCTAAGACCCACTCGAGAAGGTGTCTAGGGTGAGGCACCTTTCGCTATTCGAGAGGGCGCCTGCGGCCTACGTAAGTGGTGCAAACTTCTTGTCTTGAAGTTTGATTGGTCTTCCGCGTAAACCAAGCTACTCAGTCTCTTTTCTCCACCGAATTTTCCTACTGAGCTCTCCTCATACTATTATTCTTGACATCTCTGATTAGCATATAAATAGTCGCCTAGGCCATCTCTCCTTCGAATACCCTGGATCAGTTGGGGCTGGTCCCCGGCAGGTGGCGACCGAACAGGGACCTCAGGAGGCAATACTCAAAGAGCTGAGCAGACACGAACCACGCAATCAGCAGGCAATAAGCATGGAGCTCAGCAGTGACGAATCATGCTGCTCAACTGGCAATAATCAAGCACGTGACCAGGCAGGAATCACGCAGCTCAGCTGGCAATTGTCAAGCAGATGAGCCGACAGGAATCACGCAGCTCAGCTGGCAATTGTCATGCAGATGAGCCGGCAGGAATCACGCAGCTCAGCAGGCCCTGATCACGTGACTCTGCAGGCACTGATCACGTGGCTGATCAAGTCCAGATCACGTGACTGAGCATGCACTGATCACGTGGCTATCATGCACTGATGACGTGACTGCGCATGCACTGATGACGTGGCTGATCGGGCACTGATCACATGGCTCATCATGCACTGATCACGTGTTTATCAGGCAATGATCAGTGACTGACAGGCGCTGATCATGGGACTGTGCACGCACTGATCACGTGGCTATCATGCACTGATCACGTGACTGCGCATGCACTGATGACGTGGCTGTTCGGGCACTGATCACGTGTTTATCAGGCAGTGATCAGTGACTGACAGGCGCTGATCAGGGGACTGTGCACGCACTGATCAGGTGGCTGATCAGGAACTGACCACCTGACCGCGCATGCAGTGATCACGTGGCTGGTCGTTCACTGATCACGTGTTTATCATACGGTGATCACGTGACTGAGAGGCGCTGATCACGTGACTGTGCCGTCAGTGATCACGTGGCTGAGCAGGCACTGATATCGTGACTGAGCATGCACTGATCATGTGCCGGGAGCCGGGGAGGCATTCCACTCTGGACAAAGGTCATGAGGAAGGAGGCTCGGCATACGCAAATGCGGGATCGAGCCTCAGGAGTCCACCCGGATATTCTCGAGCATCTCCCCCCAAAAAAACCGGAGTCTGCCTACTGTATTGCTTTGTGCTCTCACCTCTGATTTCACTGGGGGCTGTCCCCCACCACCATCTCGCTCTCTCTGTCAAAGAGTTAACTTACAGCTCCAATTCATAAAGTTCCTTGTCATTCTTCCCTTTAACTTCCAGCTGAGTCTCCATCTGGAGCGCGGAACCCACCACGCTTACTAATTATGCCTGGGCTGCTAAGACCCACTCGAGAAGGTGTCTAGGGTGAGGCACCTTTCGCTATTCGAGAGGGCGCCTGCGGCCTACGTAAGTGGTGCAAACTTCTTGTCTTGAAGTTTGATTGGTCTTCCGCGTAAACCAAGCTACTCAGTCTCTTTTCTCCACCGAATTTTCCTACTGAGCTCTCCTCATACTATTATTCTTGACATCTCTGATTAGCATATAAATAGTCGCCTAGGCCATCTCTCCTTCGAATACCCTGGATCAGTTGGGGCTGGTCCCCGGCAGGTGGCGACCGAACAGGGACCTCAGGAGGCAATACTCAAAGAGCTGAGCAGACACGAACCACGCAATCAGCAGGCAATAAGCATGGAGCTCAGCAGTGACGAATCATGCTGCTCAACTGGCAATAATCAAGCACGTGACCAGGCAGGAATCACGCAGCTCAGCTGGCAATTGTCAAGCAGATGAGCCGACAGGAATCACGCAGCTCAGCTGGCAATTGTCATGCAGATGAGCCGGCAGGAATCACGCAGCTCAGCAGGCCCTGATCACGTGACTCTGCAGGCACTGATCACGTGGCTGATCAAGTCCAGATCACGTGACTGAGCATGCACTGATCACGTGGCTATCATGCACTGATGACGTGACTGCGCATGCACTGATGACGTGGCTGATCGGGCACTGATCACATGGCTCATCATGCACTGATCACGTGTTTATCAGGCAATGATCAGTGACTGACAGGCGCTGATCATGGGACTGTGCACGCACTGATCACGTGGCTATCATGCACTGATCACGTGACTGCGCATGCACTGATGACGTGGCTGTTCGGGCACTGATCACGTGTTTATCAGGCAGTGATCAGTGACTGACAGGCGCTGATCAGGGGACTGTGCACGCACTGATCAGGTGGCTGATCAGGAACTGACCACCTGACCGCGCATGCAGTGATCACGTGGCTGGTCGTTCACTGATCACGTGTTTATCATACGGTGATCACGTGACTGAGAGGCGCTGATCACGTGACTGTGCCGTCAGTGATCACGTGGCTGAGCAGGCACTGATATCGTGACTGAGCATGCACTGATCATGTGCCGGGAGCCGGGGAGGCATTCCACTCTGGACAAAGGTCATGAGGAAGGAGGCTCGGCATACGCAAATGCGGGATCGAGCCTCAGGAGTCCACCCGGATATTCTCGAGCATCTCCCCCCAAAAAAACCGGAGTCTGCCTACTGTATTGCTTTGTGCTCTCACCTCTGATTTCACTGGGGGCTGTCCCCCACCACCATCTCGCTCTCTCTGTCAAAGAGTTAACTTACAGCTCCAATTCATAAAGTTCCTTGTCATTCTTCCCTTTAACTTCCAGCTGAGTCTCCATCTGGAGCGCGGAACCCACCACGCTTACTAATTATGCCTGGGCTGCTAAGACCCACTCGAGAAGGTGTCTAGGGTGAGGCACCTTTCGCTATTCGAGAGGGCGCCTGCGGCCTACGTAAGTGGTGCAAACTTCTTGTCTTGAAGTTTGATTGGTCTTCCGCGTAAACCAAGCTACTCAGTCTCTTTTCTCCACCGAATTTTCCTACTGAGCTCTCCTCATACTATTATTCTTGACATCTCTGATTAGCATATAAATAGTCGCCTAGGCCATCTCTCCTTCGAATACCCTGGATCAGTTGGGGCTGGTCCCCGGCAGGTGGCGACCGAACAGGGACCTCAGGAGGCAATACTCAAAGAGCTGAGCAGACACGAACCACGCAATCAGCAGGCAATAAGCATGGAGCTCAGCAGTGACGAATCATGCTGCTCAACTGGCAATAATCAAGCACGTGACCAGGCAGGAATCACGCAGCTCAGCTGGCAATTGTCAAGCAGATGAGCCGACAGGAATCACGCAGCTCAGCTGGCAATTGTCATGCAGATGAGCCGGCAGGAATCACGCAGCTCAGCAGGCCCTGATCACGTGACTCTGCAGGCACTGATCACGTGGCTGATCAAGTCCAGATCACGTGACTGAGCATGCACTGATCACGTGGCTATCATGCACTGATGACGTGACTGCGCATGCACTGATGACGTGGCTGATCGGGCACTGATCACATGGCTCATCATGCACTGATCACGTGTTTATCAGGCAATGATCAGTG
The DNA here is from genome assembly GCF_032452875.1 of Bos javanicus. Taxonomy (NCBI): domain Eukaryota; kingdom Metazoa; phylum Chordata; class Mammalia; order Artiodactyla; family Bovidae; genus Bos; species Bos javanicus. The sequence goes on along the minus strand of NW_026894159.1, from coordinate 77,913 downwards.
ACTGACAGGCGCTGATCATGGGACTGTGCACGCACTGATCACGTGGCTATCATGCACTGATCACGTGACTGCGCATGCACTGATGACGTGGCTGTTCGGGCACTGATCACGTGTTTATCAGGCAGTGATCAGTGACTGACAGGCGCTGATCAGGGGACTGTGCACGCACTGATCAGGTGGCTGATCAGGAACTGACCACCTGACCGCGCATGCAGTGATCACGTGGCTGGTCGTTCACTGATCACGTGTTTATCATACGGTGATCACGTGACTGAGAGGCGCTGATCACGTGACTGTGCCGTCAGTGATCACGTGGCTGAGCAGGCACTGATATCGTGACTGAGCATGCACTGATCATGTGCCGGGAGCCGGGGAGGCATTCCACTCTGGACAAAGGTCATGAGGAAGGAGGCTCGGCATACGCAAATGCGGGATCGAGCCTCAGGAGTCCACCCGGATATTCTCGAGCATCTCCCCCCAAAAAAACCGGAGTCTGCCTACTGTATTGCTTTGTGCTCTCACCTCTGATTTCACTGGGGGCTGTCCCCCACCACCATCTCGCTCTCTCTGTCAAAGAGTTAACTTACAGCTCCAATTCATAAAGTTCCTTGTCATTCTTCCCTTTAACTTCCAGCTGAGTCTCCATCTGGAGCGCGGAACCCACCACGCTTACTAATTATGCCTGGGCTGCTAAGACCCACTCGAGAAGGTGTCTAGGGTGAGGCACCTTTCGCTATTCGAGAGGGCGCCTGCGGCCTACGTAAGTGGTGCAAACTTCTTGTCTTGAAGTTTGATTGGTCTTCCGCGTAAACCAAGCTACTCAGTCTCTTTTCTCCACCGAATTTTCCTACTGAGCTCTCCTCATACTATTATTCTTGACATCTCTGATTAGCATATAAATAGTCGCCTAGGCCATCTCTCCTTCGAATACCCTGGATCAGTTGGGGCTGGTCCCCGGCAGGTGGCGACCGAACAGGGACCTCAGGAGGCAATACTCAAAGAGCTGAGCAGACACGAACCACGCAATCAGCAGGCAATAAGCATGGAGCTCAGCAGTGACGAATCATGCTGCTCAACTGGCAATAATCAAGCACGTGACCAGGCAGGAATCACGCAGCTCAGCTGGCAATTGTCAAGCAGATGAGCCGACAGGAATCACGCAGCTCAGCTGGCAATTGTCATGCAGATGAGCCGGCAGGAATCACGCAGCTCAGCAGGCCCTGATCACGTGACTCTGCAGGCACTGATCACGTGGCTGATCAAGTCCAGATCACGTGACTGAGCATGCACTGATCACGTGGCTATCATGCACTGATGACGTGACTGCGCATGCACTGATGACGTGGCTGATCGGGCACTGATCACATGGCTCATCATGCACTGATCACGTGTTTATCAGGCAATGATCAGTGACTGACAGGCGCTGATCATGGGACTGTGCACGCACTGATCACGTGGCTATCATGCACTGATCACGTGACTGCGCATGCACTGATGACGTGGCTGTTCGGGCACTGATCACGTGTTTATCAGGCAGTGATCAGTGACTGACAGGCGCTGATCAGGGGACTGTGCACGCACTGATCAGGTGGCTGATCAGGAACTGACCACCTGACCGCGCATGCAGTGATCACGTGGCTGGTCGTTCACTGATCACGTGTTTATCATACGGTGATCACGTGACTGAGAGGCGCTGATCACGTGACTGTGCCGTCAGTGATCACGTGGCTGAGCAGGCACTGATATCGTGACTGAGCATGCACTGATCATGTGCCGGGAGCCGGGGAGGCATTCCACTCTGGACAAAGGTCATGAGGAAGGAGGCTCGGCATACGCAAATGCGGGATCGAGCCTCAGGAGTCCACCCGGATATTCTCGAGCATCTCCCCCCAAAAAAACCGGAGTCTGCCTACTGTATTGCTTTGTGCTCTCACCTCTGATTTCACTGGGGGCTGTCCCCCACCACCATCTCGCTCTCTCTGTCAAAGAGTTAACTTACAGCTCCAATTCATAAAGTTCCTTGTCATTCTTCCCTTTAACTTCCAGCTGAGTCTCCATCTGGAGCGCGGAACCCACCACGCTTACTAATTATGCCTGGGCTGCTAAGACCCACTCGAGAAGGTGTCTAGGGTGAGGCACCTTTCGCTATTCGAGAGGGCGCCTGCGGCCTACGTAAGTGGTGCAAACTTCTTGTCTTGAAGTTTGATTGGTCTTCCGCGTAAACCAAGCTACTCAGTCTCTTTTCTCCACCGAATTTTCCTACTGAGCTCTCCTCATACTATTATTCTTGACATCTCTGATTAGCATATAAATAGTCGCCTAGGCCATCTCTCCTTCGAATACCCTGGATCAGTTGGGGCTGGTCCCCGGCAGGTGGCGACCGAACAGGGACCTCAGGAGGCAATACTCAAAGAGCTGAGCAGACACGAACCACGCAATCAGCAGGCAATAAGCATGGAGCTCAGCAGTGACGAATCATGCTGCTCAACTGGCAATAATCAAGCACGTGACCAGGCAGGAATCACGCAGCTCAGCTGGCAATTGTCAAGCAGATGAGCCGACAGGAATCACGCAGCTCAGCTGGCAATTGTCATGCAGATGAGCCGGCAGGAATCACGCAGCTCAGCAGGCCCTGATCACGTGACTCTGCAGGCACTGATCACGTGGCTGATCAAGTCCAGATCACGTGACTGAGCATGCACTGATCACGTGGCTATCATGCACTGATGACGTGACTGCGCATGCACTGATGACGTGGCTGATCGGGCACTGATCACATGGCTCATCATGCACTGATCACGTGTTTATCAGGCAATGATCAGTGACTGACAGGCGCTGATCATGGGACTGTGCACGCACTGATCACGTGGCTATCATGCACTGATCACGTGACTGCGCATGCACTGATGACGTGGCTGTTCGGGCACTGATCACGTGTTTATCAGGCAGTGATCAGTGACTGACAGGCGCTGATCAGGGGACTGTGCACGCACTGATCAGGTGGCTGATCAGGAACTGACCACCTGACCGCGCATGCAGTGATCACGTGGCTGGTCGTTCACTGATCACGTGTTTATCATACGGTGATCACGTGACTGAGAGGCGCTGATCACGTGACTGTGCCGTCAGTGATCACGTGGCTGAGCAGGCACTGATATCGTGACTGAGCATGCACTGATCATGTGCCGGGAGCCGGGGAGGCATTCCACTCTGGACAAAGGTCATGAGGAAGGAGGCTCGGCATACGCAAATGCGGGATCGAGCCTCAGGAGTCCACCCGGATATTCTCGAGCATCTCCCCCAAAAAAACCGGAGTCTGCCTACTGTATTGCTTTGTGCTCTCACCTCTGATTTCACTGGGGGCTGTCCCCCACCACCATCTCGCTCTCTCTGTCAAAGAGTTAACTTACAGCTCCAATTCATAAAGTTCCTTGTCATTCTTCCCTTTAACTTCCAGCTGAGTCTCCATCTGGAGCGCGGAACCCACCACGCTTACTAATTATGCCTGGGCTGCTAAGACCCACTCGAGAAGGTGTCTAGGGTGAGGCACCTTTCGCTATTCGAGAGGGCGCCTGCGGCCTACGTAAGTGGTGCAAACTTCTTGTCTTGAAGTTTGATTGGTCTTCCGCGTAAACCAAGCTACTCAGTCTCTTTTCTCCACCGAATTTTCCTACTGAGCTCTCCTCATACTATTATTCTTGACATCTCTGATTAGCATATAAATAGTCGCCTAGGCCATCTCTCCTTCGAATACCCTGGATCAGTTGGGGCTGGTCCCCGGCAGGTGGCGACCGAACAGGGACCTCAGGAGGCAATACTCAAAGAGCTGAGCAGACACGAACCACGCAATCAGCAGGCAATAAGCATGGAGCTCAGCAGTGACGAATCATGCTGCTCAACTGGCAATAATCAAGCACGTGACCAGGCAGGAATCACGCAGCTCAGCTGGCAATTGTCAAGCAGATGAGCCGACAGGAATCACGCAGCTCAGCTGGCAATTGTCATGCAGATGAGCCGGCAGGAATCACGCAGCTCAGCAGGCCCTGATCACGTGACTCTGCAGGCACTGATCACGTGGCTGATCAAGTCCAGATCACGTGACTGAGCATGCACTGATCACGTGGCTATCATGCACTGATGACGTGACTGCGCATGCACTGATGACGTGGCTGATCGGGCACTGATCACATGGCTCATCATGCACTGATCACGTGTTTATCAGGCAATGATCAGTGACTGACAGGCGCTGATCATGGGACTGTGCACGCACTGATCACGTGGCTATCATGCACTGATCACGTGACTGCGCATGCACTGATGACGTGGCTGTTCGGGCACTGATCACGTGTTTATCAGGCAGTGATCAGTGACTGACAGGCGCTGATCAGGGGACTGTGCACGCACTGATCAGGTGGCTGATCAGGAACTGACCACCTGACCGCGCATGCAGTGATCACGTGGCTGGTCGTTCACTGATCACGTGTTTATCATACGGTGATCACGTGACTGAGAGGCGCTGATCACGTGACTGTGCCGTCAGTGATCACGTGGCTGAGCAGGCACTGATATCGTGACTGAGCATGCACTGATCATGTGCCGGGAGCCGGGGAGGCATTCCACTCTGGACAAAGGTCATGAGGAAGGAGGCTCGGCATACGCAAATGCGGGATCGAGCCTCAGGAGTCCACCCGGATATTCTCGAGCATCTCCCCCCAAAAAAACCGGAGTCTGCCTACTGTATTGCTTTGTGCTCTCACCTCTGATTTCACTGGGGGCTGTCCCCCACCACCATCTCGCTCTCTCTGTCAAAGAGTTAACTTACAGCTCCAATTCATAAAGTTCCTTGTCATTCTTCCCTTTAACTTCCAGCTGAGTCTCCATCTGGAGCGCGGAACCCACCACGCTTACTAATTATGCCTGGGCTGCTAAGACCCACTCGAGAAGGTGTCTAGGGTGAGGCACCTTTCGCTATTCGAGAGGGCGCCTGCGGCCTACGTAAGTGGTGCAAACTTCTTGTCTTGAAGTTTGATTGGTCTTCCGCGTAAACCAAGCTACTCAGTCTCTTTTCTCCACCGAATTTTCCTACTGAGCTCTCCTCATACTATTATTCTTGACATCTCTGATTAGCATATAAATAGTCGCCTAGGCCATCTCTCCTTCGAATACCCTGGATCAGTTGGGGCTGGTCCCCGGCAGGTGGCGACCGAACAGGGACCTCAGGAGGCAATACTCAAAGAGCTGAGCAGACACGAACCACGCAATCAGCAGGCAATAAGCATGGAGCTCAGCAGTGACGAATCATGCTGCTCAACTGGCAATAATCAAGCACGTGACCAGGCAGGAATCACGCAGCTCAGCTGGCAATTGTCAAGCAGATGAGCCGACAGGAATCACGCAGCTCAGCTGGCAATTGTCATGCAGATGAGCCGGCAGGAATCACGCAGCTCAGCAGGCCCTGATCACGTGACTCTGCAGGCACTGATCACGTGGCTGATCAAGTCCAGATCACGTGACTGAGCATGCACTGATCACGTGGCTATCATGCACTGATGACGTGACTGCGCATGCACTGATGACGTGGCTGATCGGGCACTGATCACATGGCTCATCATGCACTGATCACGTGTTTATCAGGCAATGATCAGTGACTGACAGGCGCTGATCATGGGACTGTGCACGCACTGATCACGTGGCTATCATGCACTGATCACGTGACTGCGCATGCACTGATGACGTGGCTGTTCGGGCACTGATCACGTGTTTATCAGGCAGTGATCAGTGACTGACAGGCGCTGATCAGGGGACTGTGCACGCACTGATCAGGTGGCTGATCAGGAACTGACCACCTGACCGCGCATGCAGTGATCACGTGGCTGGTCGTTCACTGATCACGTGTTTATCATACGGTGATCACGTGACTGAGAGGCGCTGATCACGTGACTGTGCCGTCAGTGATCACGTGGCTGAGCAGGCACTGATATCGTGACTGAGCATGCACTGATCATGTGCCGGGAGCCGGGGAGGCATTCCACTCTGGACAAAGGTCATGAGGAAGGAGGCTCGGCATACGCAAATGCGGGATCGAGCCTCAGGAGTCCACCCGGATATTCTCGAGCATCTCCCCCCAAAAAACCGGAGTCTGCCTACTGTATTGCTTTGTGCTCTCACCTCTGATTTCACTGGGGGCTGTCCCCCACCACCATCTCGCTCTCTCTGTCAAAGAGTTAACTTACAGCTCCAATTCATAAAGTTCCTTGTCATTCTTCCCTTTAACTTCCAGCTGAGTCTCCATCTGGAGCGCGGAACCCACCACGCTTACTAATTATGCCTGGGCTGCTAAGACCCACTCGAGAAGGTGTCTAGGGTGAGGCACCTTTCGCTATTCGAGAGGGCGCCTGCGGCCTACGTAAGTGGTGCAAACTTCTTGTCTTGAAGTTTGATTGGTCTTCCGCGTAAACCAAGCTACTCAGTCTCTTTTCTCCACCGAATTTTCCTACTGAGCTCTCCTCATACTATTATTCTTGACATCTCTGATTAGCATATAAATAGTCGCCTAGGCCATCTCTCCTTCGAATACCCTGGATCAGTTGGGGCTGGTCCCCGGCAGGTGGCGACCGAACAGGGACCTCAGGAGGCAATACTCAAAGAGCTGAGCAGACACGAACCACGCAATCAGCAGGCAATAAGCATGGAGCTCAGCAGTGACGAATCATGCTGCTCAACTGGCAATAATCAAGCACGTGACCAGGCAGGAATCACGCAGCTCAGCTGGCAATTGTCAAGCAGATGAGCCGACAGGAATCACGCAGCTCAGCTGGCAATTGTCATGCAGATGAGCCGGCAGGAATCACGCAGCTCAGCAGGCCCTGATCACGTGACTCTGCAGGCACTGATCACGTGGCTGATCAAGTCCAGATCACGTGACTGAGCATGCACTGATCACGTGGCTATCATGCACTGATGACGTGACTGCGCATGCACTGATGACGTGGCTGATCGGGCACTGATCACATGGCTCATCATGCACTGATCACGTGTTTATCAGGCAATGATCAGTGACTGACAGGCGCTGATCATGGGACTGTGCACGCACTGATCACGTGGCTATCATGCACTGATCACGTGACTGCGCATGCACTGATGACGTGGCTGTTCGGGCACTGATCACGTGTTTATCAGGCAGTGATCAGTGACTGACAGGCGCTGATCAGGGGACTGTGCACGCACTGATCAGGTGGCTGATCAGGAACTGACCACCTGACCGCGCATGCAGTGATCACGTGGCTGGTCGTTCACTGATCACGTGTTTATCATACGGTGATCACGTGACTGAGAGGCGCTGATCACGTGACTGTGCCGTCAGTGATCACGTGGCTGAGCAGGCACTGATATCGTGACTGAGCATGCACTGATCATGTGCCGGGAGCCGGGGAGGCATTCCACTCTGGACAAAGGTCATGAGGAAGGAGGCTCGGCATACGCAAATGCGGGATCGAGCCTCAGGAGTCCACCCGGATATTCTCGAGCATCTCCCCCCAAAAAAACCGGAGTCTGCCTACTGTATTGCTTTGTGCTCTCACCTCTGATTTCACTGGGGGCTGTCCCCCACCACCATCTCGCTCTCTCTGTCAAAGAGTTAACTTACAGCTCCAATTCATAAAGTTCCTTGTCATTCTTCCCTTTAACTTCCAGCTGAGTCTCCATCTGGAGCGCGGAACCCACCACGCTTACTAATTATGCCTGGGCTGCTAAGACCCACTCGAGAAGGTGTCTAGGGTGAGGCACCTTTCGCTATTCGAGAGGGCGCCTGCGGCCTACGTAAGTGGTGCAAACTTCTTGTCTTGAAGTTTGATTGGTCTTCCGCGTAAACCAAGCTACTCAGTCTCTTTTCTCCACCGAATTTTCCTACTGAGCTCTCCTCATACTATTATTCTTGACATCTCTGATTAGCATATAAATAGTCGCCTAGGCCATCTCTCCTTCGAATACCCTGGATCAGTTGGGGCTGGTCCCCGGCAGGTGGCGACCGAACAGGGACCTCAGGAGGCAATACTCAAAGAGCTGAGCAGACACGAACCACGCAATCAGCAGGCAATAAGCATGGAGCTCAGCAGTGACGAATCATGCTGCTCAACTGGCAATAATCAAGCACGTGACCAGGCAGGAATCACGCAGCTCAGCTGGCAATTGTCAAGCAGATGAGCCGACAGGAATCACGCAGCTCAGCTGGCAATTGTCATGCAGATGAGCCGGCAGGAATCACGCAGCTCAGCAGGCCCTGATCACGTGACTCTGCAGGCACTGATCACGTGGCTGATCAAGTCCAGATCACGTGACTGAGCATGCACTGATCACGTGGCTATCATGCACTGATGACGTGACTGCGCATGCACTGATGACGTGGCTGATCGGGCACTGATCACATGGCTCATCATGCACTGATCACGTGTTTATCAGGCAATGATCAGTGACTGACAGGCGCTGATCATGGGACTGTGCACGCACTGATCACGTGGCTATCATGCACTGATCACGTGACTGCGCATGCACTGATGACGTGGCTGTTCGGGCACTGATCACGTGTTTATCAGGCAGTGATCAGTGACTGACAGGCGCTGATCAGGGGACTGTGCACGCACTGATCAGGTGGCTGATCAGGAACTGACCACCTGACCGCGCATGCAGTGATCACGTGGCTGGTCGTTCACTGATCACGTGTTTATCATACGGTGATCACGTGACTGAGAGGCGCTGATCACGTGACTGTGCCGTCAGTGATCACGTGGCTGAGCAGGCACTGATATCGTGACTGAGCATGCACTGATCATGTGCCGGGAGCCGGGGAGGCATTCCACTCTGGACAAAGGTCATGAGGAAGGAGGCTCGGCATACGCAAATGCGGGATCGAGCCTCAGGAGTCCACCCGGATATTCTCGAGCATCTCCCCCAAAAAAACCGGAGTCTGCCTACTGTATTGCTTTGTGCTCTCACCTCTGATTTCACTGGGGGCTGTCCCCCACCACCATCTCGCTCTCTCTGTCAAAGAGTTAACTTACAGCTCCAATTCATAAAGTTCCTTGTCATTCTTCCCTTTAACTTCCAGCTGAGTCTCCATCTGGAGCGCGGAACCCACCACGCTTACTAATTATGCCTGGGCTGCTAAGACCCACTCGAGAAGGTGTCTAGGGTGAGGCACCTTTCGCTATTCGAGAGGGCGCCTGCGGCCTACGTAAGTGGTGCAAACTTCTTGTCTTGAAGTTTGATTGGTCTTCCGCGTAAACCAAGCTACTCAGTCTCTTTTCTCCACCGAATTTTCCTACTGAGCTCTCCTCATACTATTATTCTTGACATCTCTGATTAGCATATAAATAGTCGCCTAGGCCATCTCTCCTTCGAATACCCTGGATCAGTTGGGGCTGGTCCCCGGCAGGTGGCGACCGAACAGGGACCTCAGGAGGCAATACTCAAAGAGCTGAGCAGACACGAACCACGCAATCAGCAGGCAATAAGCATGGAGCTCAGCAGTGACGAATCATGCTGCTCAACTGGCAATAATCAAGCACGTGACCAGGCAGGAATCACGCAGCTCAGCTGGCAATTGTCAAGCAGATGAGCCGACAGGAATCACGCAGCTCAGCTGGCAATTGTCATGCAGATGAGCCGGCAGGAATCACGCAGCTCAGCAGGCCCTGATCACGTGACTCTGCAGGCACTGATCACGTGGCTGATCAAGTCCAGATCACGTGACTGAGCATGCACTGATCACGTGGCTATCATGCACTGATGACGTGACTGCGCATGCACTGATGACGTGGCTGATCGGGCACTGATCACATGGCTCATCATGCACTGATCACGTGTTTATCAGGCAATGATCAGTGACTGACAGGCGCTGATCATGGGACTGTGCACGCACTGATCACGTGGCTATCATGCACTGATCACGTGACTGCGCATGCACTGATGACGTGGCTGTTCGGGCACTGATCACGTGTTTATCAGGCAGTGATCAGTGACTGACAGGCGCTGATCAGGGGACTGTGCACGCACTGATCAGGTGGCTGATCAGGAACTGACCACCTGACCGCGCATGCAGTGATCACGTGGCTGGTCGTTCACTGATCACGTGTTTATCATACGGTGATCACGTGACTGAGAGGCGCTGATCACGTGACTGTGCCGTCAGTGATCACGTGGCTGAGCAGGCACTGATATCGTGACTGAGCATGCACTGATCATGTGCCGGGAGCCGGGGAGGCATTCCACTCTGGACAAAGGTCATGAGGAAGGAGGCTCGGCATACGCAAATGCGGGATCGAGCCTCAGGAGTCCACCCGGATATTCTCGAGCATCTCCCCCAAAAAAACCGGAGTCTGCCTACTGTATTGCTTTGTGCTCTCACCTCTGATTTCACTGGGGGCTGTCCCCCACCACCATCTCGCTCTCTCTGTCAAAGAGTTAACTTACAGCTCCAATTCATAAAGTTCCTTGTCATTCTTCCCTTTAACTTCCAGCTGAGTCTCCATCTGGAGCGCGGAACCCACCACGCTTACTAATTATGCCTGGGCTGCTAAGACCCACTCGAGAAGGTGTCTAGGGTGAGGCACCTTTCGCTATTCGAGAGGGCGCCTGCGGCCTACGTAAGTGGTGCAAACTTCTTGTCTTGAAGTTTGATTGGTCTTCCGCGTAAACCAAGCTACTCAGTCTCTTTTCTCCACCGAATTTTCCTACTGAGCTCTCCTCATACTATTATTCTTGACATCTCTGATTAGCATATAAATAGTCGCCTAGGCCATCTCTCCTTCGAATACCCTGGATCAGTTGGGGCTGGTCCCCGGCAGGTGGCGACCGAACAGGGACCTCAGGAGGCAATACTCAAAGAGCTGAGCAGACACGAACCACGCAATCAGCAGGCAATAAGCATGGAGCTCAGCAGTGACGAATCATGCTGCTCAACTGGCAATAATCAAGCACGTGACCAGGCAGGAATCACGCAGCTCAGCTGGCAATTGTCAAGCAGATGAGCCGACAGGAATCACGCAGCTCAGCTGGCAATTGTCATGCAGATGAGCCGGCAGGAATCACGCAGCTCAGCAGGCCCTGATCACGTGACTCTGCAGGCACTGATCACGTGGCTGATCAAGTCCAGATCACGTGACTGAGCATGCACTGATCACGTGGCTATCATGCACTGATGACGTGACTGCGCATGCACTGATGACGTGGCTGATCGGGCACTGATCACATGGCTCATCATGCACTGATCACGTGTTTATCAGGCAATGATCAGTGACTGACAGGCGCTGATCATGGGACTGTGCACGCACTGATCACGTGGCTATCATGCACTGATCACGTGACTGCGCATGCACTGATGACGTGGCTGTTCGGGCACTGATCACGTGTTTATCAGGCAGTGATCAGTGACTGACAGGCGCTGATCAGGGGACTGTGCACGCACTGATCAGGTGGCTGATCAGGAACTGACCACCTGACCGCGCATGCAGTGATCACGTGGCTGGTCGTTCACTGATCACGTGTTTATCATACGGTGATCACGTGACTGAGAGGCGCTGATCACGTGACTGTGCCGTCAGTGATCACGTGGCTGAGCAGGCACTGATATCGTGACTGAGCATGCACTGATCATGTGCCGGGAGCCGGGGAGGCATTCCACTCTGGACAAAGGTCATGAGGAAGGAGGCTCGGCATACGCAAATGCGGGATCGAGCCTCAGGAGTCCACCCGGATATTCTCGAGCATCTCCCCAAAAAAACCGGAGTCTGCCTACTGTATTGCTTTGTGCTCTCACCTCTGATTTCACTGGGGGCTGTCCCCCACCACCATCTCGCTCTCTCTGTCAAAGAGTTAACTTACAGCTCCAATTCATAAAGTTCCTTGTCATTCTTCCCTTTAACTTCCAGCTGAGTCTCCATCTGGAGCGCGGAACCCACCACGCTTACTAATTATGCCTGGGCTGCTAAGACCCACTCGAGAAGGTGTCTAGGGTGAGGCACCTTTCGCTATTCGAGAGGGCGCCTGCGGCCTACGTAAGTGGTGCAAACTTCTTGTCTTGAAGTTTGATTGGTCTTCCGCGTAAACCAAGCTACTCAGTCTCTTTTCTCCACCGAATTTTCCTACTGAGCTCTCCTCATACTATTATTCTTGACATCTCTGATTAGCATATAAATAGTCGCCTAGGCCATCTCTCCTTCGAATACCCTGGATCAGTTGGGGCTGGTCCCCGGCAGGTGGCGACCGAACAGGGACCTCAGGAGGCAATACTCAAAGAGCTGAGCAGACACGAACCACGCAATCAGCAGGCAATAAGCATGGAGCTCAGCAGTGACGAATCATGCTGCTCAACTGGCAATAATCAAGCACGTGACCAGGCAGGAATCACGCAGCTCAGCTGGCAATTGTCAAGCAGATGAGCCGACAGGAATCACGCAGCTCAGCTGGCAATTGTCATGCAGATGAGCCGGCAGGAATCACGCAGCTCAGCAGGCCCTGATCACGTGACTCTGCAGGCACTGATCACGTGGCTGATCAAGTCCAGATCACGTGACTGAGCATGCACTGATCACGTGGCTATCATGCACTGATGACGTGACTGCGCATGCACTGATGACGTGGCTGATCGGGCACTGATCACATGGCTCATCATGCACTGATCACGTGTTTATCAGGCAATGATCAGTGACTGACAGGCGCTGATCATGGGACTGTGCACGCACTGATCACGTGGCTATCATGCACTGATCACGTGACTGCGCATGCACTGATGACGTGGCTGTTCGGGCACTGATCACGTGTTTATCAGGCAGTGATCAGTGACTGACAGGCGCTGATCAGGGGACTGTGCACGCACTGATCAGGTGGCTGATCAGGAACTGACCACCTGACCGCGCATGCAGTGATCACGTGGCTGGTCGTTCACTGATCACGTGTTTATCATACGGTGATCACGTGACTGAGAGGCGCTGATCACGTGACTGTGCCGTCAGTGATCACGTGGCTGAGCAGGCACTGATATCGTGACTGAGCATGCACTGATCATGTGCCGGGAGCCGGGGAGGCATTCCACTCTGGACAAAGGTCATGAGGAAGGAGGCTCGGCATACGCAAATGCGGGATCGAGCCTCAGGAGTCCACCCGGATATTCTCGAGCATCTCCCCCAAAAAAACCGGAGTCTGCCTACTGTATTGCTTTGTGCTCTCACCTCTGATTTCACTGGGGGCTGTCCCCCACCACCATCTCGCTCTCTCTGTCAAAGAGTTAACTTACAGCTCCAATTCATAAAGTTCCTTGTCATTCTTCCCTTTAACTTCCAGCTGAGTCTCCATCTGGAGCGCGGAACCCACCACGCTTACTAATTATGCCTGGGCTGCTAAGACCCACTCGAGAAGGTGTCTAGGGTGAGGCACCTTTCGCTATTCGAGAGGGCGCCTGCGGCCTACGTAAGTGGTGCAAACTTCTTGTCTTGAAGTTTGATTGGTCTTCCGCGTAAACCAAGCTACTCAGTCTCTTTTCTCCACCGAATTTTCCTACTGAGCTCTCCTCATACTATTATTCTTGACATCTCTGATTAGCATATAAATAGTCGCCTAGGCCATCTCTCCTTCGAATACCCTGGATCAGTTGGGGCTGGTCCCCGGCAGGTGGCGACCGAACAGGGACCTCAGGAGGCAATACTCAAAGAGCTGAGCAGACACGAACCACGCAATCAGCAGGCAATAAGCATGGAGCTCAGCAGTGACGAATCATGCTGCTCAACTGGCAATAATCAAGCACGTGACCAGGCAGGAATCACGCAGCTCAGCTGGCAATTGTCAAGCAGATGAGCCGACAGGAATCACGCAGCTCAGCTGGCAATTGTCATGCAGATGAGCCGGCAGGAATCACGCAGCTCAGCAGGCCCTGATCACGTGACTCTGCAGGCACTGATCACGTGGCTGATCAAGTCCAGATCACGTGACTGAGCATGCACTGATCACGTGGCTATCATGCACTGATGACGTGACTGCGCATGCACTGATGACGTGGCTGATCGGGCACTGATCACATGGCTCATCATGCACTGATCACGTGTTTATCAGGCAATGATCAGTGACTGACAGGCGCTGATCATGGGACTGTGCACGCACTGATCACGTGGCTATCATGCACTGATCACGTGACTGCGCATGCACTGATGACGTGGCTGTTCGGGCACTGATCACGTGTTTATCAGGCAGTGATCAGTGACTGACAGGCGCTGATCAGGGGACTGTGCACGCACTGATCAGGTGGCTGATCAGGAACTGACCACCTGACCGCGCATGCAGTGATCACGTGGCTGGTCGTTCACTGATCACGTGTTTATCATACGGTGATCACGTGACTGAGAGGCGCTGATCACGTGACTGTGCCGTCAGTGATCACGTGGCTGAGCAGGCACTGATATCGTGACTGAGCATGCACTGATCATGTGCCGGGAGCCGGGGAGGCATTCCACTCTGGACAAAGGTCATGAGGAAGGAGGCTCGGCATACGCAAATGCGGGATCGAGCCTCAGGAGTCCACCCGGATATTCTCGAGCATCTCCCCCCAAAAAAACCGGAGTCTGCCTACTGTATTGCTTTGTGCTCTCACCTCTGATTTCACTGGGGGCTGTCCCCCACCACCATCTCGCTCTCTCTGTCAAAGAGTTAACTTACAGCTCCAATTCATAAAGTTCCTTGTCATTCTTCCCTTTAACTTCCAGCTGAGTCTCCATCTGGAGCGCGGAACCCACCACGCTTACTAATTATGCCTGGGCTGCTAAGACCCACTCGAGAAGGTGTCTAGGGTGAGGCACCTTTCGCTATTCGAGAGGGCGCCTGCGGCCTACGTAAGTGGTGCAAACTTCTTGTCTTGAAGTTTGATTGGTCTTCCGCGTAAACCAAGCTACTCAGTCTCTTTTCTCCACCGAATTTTCCTACTGAGCTCTCCTCATACTATTATTCTTGACATCTCTGATTAGCATATAAATAGTCGCCTAGGCCATCTCTCCTTCGAATACCCTGGATCAGTTGGGGCTGGTCCCCGGCAGGTGGCGACCGAACAGGGACCTCAGGAGGCAATACTCAAAGAGCTGAGCAGACACGAACCACGCAATCAGCAGGCAATAAGCATGGAGCTCAGCAGTGACGAATCATGCTGCTCAACTGGCAATAATCAAGCACGTGACCAGGCAGGAATCACGCAGCTCAGCTGGCAATTGTCAAGCAGATGAGCCGACAGGAATCACGCAGCTCAGCTGGCAATTGTCATGCAGATGAGCCGGCAGGAATCACGCAGCTCAGCAGGCCCTGATCACGTGACTCTGCAGGCACTGATCACGTGGCTGATCAAGTCCAGATCACGTGACTGAGCATGCACTGATCACGTGGCTATCATGCACTGATGACGTGACTGCGCATGCACTGATGACGTGGCTGATCGGGCACTGATCACATGGCTCATCATGCACTGATCACGTGTTTATCAGGCAATGATCAGTGACTGACAGGCGCTGATCATGGGACTGTGCACGCACTGATCACGTGGCTATCATGCACTGATCACGTGACTGCGCATGCACTGATGACGTGGCTGTTCGGGCACTGATCACGTGTTTATCAGGCAGTGATCAGTGACTGACAGGCGCTGATCAGGGGACTGTGCACGCACTGATCAGGTGGCTGATCAGGAACTGACCACCTGACCGCGCATGCAGTGATCACGTGGCTGGTCGTTCACTGATCACGTGTTTATCATACGGTGATCACGTGACTGAGAGGCGCTGATCACGTGACTGTGCCGTCAGTGATCACGTGGCTGAGCAGGCACTGATATCGTGACTGAGCATGCACTGATCATGTGCCGGGAGCCGGGGAGGCATTCCACTCTGGACAAAGGTCATGAGGAAGGAGGCTCGGCATACGCAAATGCGGGATCGAGCCTCAGGAGTCCACCCGGATATTCTCGAGCATCTCCCCCCAAAAAAACCGGAGTCTGCCTACTGTATTGCTTTGTGCTCTCACCTCTGATTTCACTGGGGGCTGTCCCCCACCACCATCTCGCTCTCTCTGTCAAAGAGTTAACTTACAGCTCCAATTCATAAAGTTCCTTGTCATTCTTCCCTTTAACTTCCAGCTGAGTCTCCATCTGGAGCGCGGAACCCACCACGCTTACTAATTATGCCTGGGCTGCTAAGACCCACTCGAGAAGGTGTCTAGGGTGAGGCACCTTTCGCTATTCGAGAGGGCGCCTGCGGCCTACGTAAGTGGTGCAAACTTCTTGTCTTGAAGTTTGATTGGTCTTCCGCGTAAACCAAGCTACTCAGTCTCTTTTCTCCACCGAATTTTCCTACTGAGCTCTCCTCATACTATTATTCTTGACATCTCTGATTAGCATATAAATAGTCGCCTAGGCCATCTCTCCTTCGAATACCCTGGATCAGTTGGGGCTGGTCCCCGGCAGGTGGCGACCGAACAGGGACCTCAGGAGGCAATACTCAAAGAGCTGAGCAGACACGAACCACGCAATCAGCAGGCAATAAGCATGGAGCTCAGCAGTGACGAATCATGCTGCTCAACTGGCAATAATCAAGCACGTGACCAGGCAGGAATCACGCAGCTCAGCTGGCAATTGTCAAGCAGATGAGCCGACAGGAATCACGCAGCTCAGCTGGCAATTGTCATGCAGATGAGCCGGCAGGAATCACGCAGCTCAGCAGGCCCTGATCACGTGACTCTGCAGGCACTGATCACGTGGCTGATCAAGTCCAGATCACGTGACTGAGCATGCACTGATCACGTGGCTATCATGCACTGATGACGTGACTGCGCATGCACTGATGACGTGGCTGATCGGGCACTGATCACATGGCTCATCATGCACTGATCACGTGTTTATCAGGCAATGATCAGTGACTGACAGGCGCTGATCATGGGACTGTGCACGCACTGATCACGTGGCTATCATGCACTGATCACGTGACTGCGCATGCACTGATGACGTGGCTGTTCGGGCACTGATCACGTGTTTATCAGGCAGTGATCAGTGACTGACAGGCGCTGATCAGGGGACTGTGCACGCACTGATCAGGTGGCTGATCAGGAACTGACCACCTGACCGCGCATGCAGTGATCACGTGGCTGGTCGTTCACTGATCACGTGTTTATCATACGGTGATCACGTGACTGAGAGGCGCTGATCACGTGACTGTGCCGTCAGTGATCACGTGGCTGAGCAGGCACTGATATCGTGACTGAGCATGCACTGATCATGTGCCGGGAGCCGGGGAGGCATTCCACTCTGGACAAAGGTCATGAGGAAGGAGGCTCGGCATACGCAAATGCGGGATCGAGCCTCAGGAGTCCACCCGGATATTCTCGAGCATCTCCCCCAAAAAAACCGGAGTCTGCCTACTGTATTGCTTTGTGCTCTCACCTCTGATTTCACTGGGGGCTGTCCCCCACCACCATCTCGCTCTCTCTGTCAAAGAGTTAACTTACAGCTCCAATTCATAAAGTTCCTTGTCATTCTTCCCTTTAACTTCCAGCTGAGTCTCCATCTGGAGCGCGGAACCCACCACGCTTACTAATTATGCCTGGGCTGCTAAGACCCACTCGAGAAGGTGTCTAGGGTGAGGCACCTTTCGCTATTCGAGAGGGCGCCTGCGGCCTACGTAAGTGGTGCAAACTTCTTGTCTTGAAGTTTGATTGGTCTTCCGCGTAAACCAAGCTACTCAGTCTCTTTTCTCCACCGAATTTTCCTACTGAGCTCTCCTCATACTATTATTCTTGACATCTCTGATTAGCATATAAATAGTCGCCTAGGCCATCTCTCCTTCGAATACCCTGGATCAGTTGGGGCTGGTCCCCGGCAGGTGGCGACCGAACAGGGACCTCAGGAGGCAATACTCAAAGAGCTGAGCAGACACGAACCACGCAATCAGCAGGCAATAAGCATGGAGCTCAGCAGTGACGAATCATGCTGCTCAACTGGCAATAATCAAGCACGTGACCAGGCAGGAATCACGCAGCTCAGCTGGCAATTGTCAAGCAGATGAGCCGACAGGAATCACGCAGCTCAGCTGGCAATTGTCATGCAGATGAGCCGGCAGGAATCACGCAGCTCAGCAGGCCCTGATCACGTGACTCTGCAGGCACTGATCACGTGGCTGATCAAGTCCAGATCACGTGACTGAGCATGCACTGATCACGTGGCTATCATGCACTGATGACGTGACTGCGCATGCACTGATGACGTGGCTGATCGGGCACTGATCACATGGCTCATCATGCACTGATCACGTGTTTATCAGGCAATGATCAGTGACTGACAGGCGCTGATCATGGGACTGTGCACGCACTGATCACGTGGCTATCATGCACTGATCACGTGACTGCGCATGCACTGATGACGTGGCTGTTCGGGCACTGATCACGTGTTTATCAGGCAGTGATCAGTGACTGACAGGCGCTGATCAGGGGACTGTGCACGCACTGATCAGGTGGCTGATCAGGAACTGACCACCTGACCGCGCATGCAGTGATCACGTGGCTGGTCGTTCACTGATCACGTGTTTATCATACGGTGATCACGTGACTGAGAGGCGCTGATCACGTGACTGTGCCGTCAGTGATCACGTGGCTGAGCAGGCACTGATATCGTGACTGAGCATGCACTGATCATGTGCCGGGAGCCGGGGAGGCATTCCACTCTGGACAAAGGTCATGAGGAAGGAGGCTCGGCATACGCAAATGCGGGATCGAGCCTCAGGAGTCCACCCGGATATTCTCGAGCATCTCCCCCCAAAAAAACCGGAGTCTGCCTACTGTATTGCTTTGTGCTCTCACCTCTGATTTCACTGGGGGCTGTCCCCCACCACCATCTCGCTCTCTCTGTCAAAGAGTTAACTTACAGCTCCAATTCATAAAGTTCCTTGTCATTCTTCCCTTTAACTTCCAGCTGAGTCTCCATCTGGAGCGCGGAACCCACCACGCTTACTAATTATGCCTGGGCTGCTAAGACCCACTCGAGAAGGTGTCTAGGGTGAGGCACCTTTCGCTATTCGAGAGGGCGCCTGCGGCCTACGTAAGTGGTGCAAACTTCTTGTCTTGAAGTTTGATTGGTCTTCCGCGTAAACCAAGCTACTCAGTCTCTTTTCTCCACCGAATTTTCCTACTGAGCTCTCCTCATACTATTATTCTTGACATCTCTGATTAGCATATAAATAGTCGCCTAGGCCATCTCTCCTTCGAATACCCTGGATCAGTTGGGGCTGGTCCCCGGCAGGTGGCGACCGAACAGGGACCTCAGGAGGCAATACTCAAAGAGCTGAGCAGACACGAACCACGCAATCAGCAGGCAATAAGCATGGAGCTCAGCAGTGACGAATCATGCTGCTCAACTGGCAATAATCAAGCACGTGACCAGGCAGGAATCACGCAGCTCAGCTGGCAATTGTCAAGCAGATGAGCCGACAGGAATCACGCAGCTCAGCTGGCAATTGTCATGCAGATGAGCCGGCAGGAATCACGCAGCTCAGCAGGCCCTGATCACGTGACTCTGCAGGCACTGATCACGTGGCTGATCAAGTCCAGATCACGTGACTGAGCATGCACTGATCACGTGGCTATCATGCACTGATGACGTGACTGCGCATGCACTGATGACGTGGCTGATCGGGCACTGATCACATGGCTCATCATGCACTGATCACGTGTTTATCAGGCAATGATCAGTGACTGACAGGCGCTGATCATGGGACTGTGCACGCACTGATCACGTGGCTATCATGCACTGATCACGTGACTGCGCATGCACTGATGACGTGGCTGTTCGGGCACTGATCACGTGTTTATCAGGCAGTGATCAGTGACTGACAGGCGCTGATCAGGGGACTGTGCACGCACTGATCAGGTGGCTGATCAGGAACTGACCACCTGACCGCGCATGCAGTGATCACGTGGCTGGTCGTTCACTGATCACGTGTTTATCATACGGTGATCACGTGACTGAGAGGCGCTGATCACGTGACTGTGCCGTCAGTGATCACGTGGCTGAGCAGGCACTGATATCGTGACTGAGCATGCACTGATCATGTGCCGGGAGCCGGGGAGGCATTCCACTCTGGACAAAGGTCATGAGGAAGGAGGCTCGGCATACGCAAATGCGGGATCGAGCCTCAGGAGTCCACCCGGATATTCTCGAGCATCTCCCCCAAAAAAACCGGAGTCTGCCTACTGTATTGCTTTGTGCTCTCACCTCTGATTTCACTGGGGGCTGTCCCCCACCACCATCTCGCTCTCTCTGTCAAAGAGTTAACTTACAGCTCCAATTCATAAAGTTCCTTGTCATTCTTCCCTTTAACTTCCAGCTGAGTCTCCATCTGGAGCGCGGAACCCACCACGCTTACTAATTATGCCTGGGCTGCTAAGACCCACTCGAGAAGGTGTCTAGGGTGAGGCACCTTTCGCTATTCGAGAGGGCGCCTGCGGCCTACGTAAGTGGTGCAAACTTCTTGTCTTGAAGTTTGATTGGTCTTCCGCGTAAACCAAGCTACTCAGTCTCTTTTCTCCACCGAATTTTCCTACTGAGCTCTCCTCATACTATTATTCTTGACATCTCTGATTAGCATATAAATAGTCGCCTAGGCCATCTCTCCTTCGAATACCCTGGATCAGTTGGGGCTGGTCCCCGGCAGGTGGCGACCGAACAGGGACCTCAGGAGGCAATACTCAAAGAGCTGAGCAGACACGAACCACGCAATCAGCAGGCAATAAGCATGGAGCTCAGCAGTGACGAATCATGCTGCTCAACTGGCAATAATCAAGCACGTGACCAGGCAGGAATCACGCAGCTCAGCTGGCAATTGTCAAGCAGATGAGCCGACAGGAATCACGCAGCTCAGCTGGCAATTGTCATGCAGATGAGCCGGCAGGAATCACGCAGCTCAGCAGGCCCTGATCACGTGACTCTGCAGGCACTGATCACGTGGCTGATCAAGTCCAGATCACGTGACTGAGCATGCACTGATCACGTGGCTATCATGCACTGATGACGTGACTGCGCATGCACTGATGACGTGGCTGATCGGGCACTGATCACATGGCTCATCATGCACTGATCACGTGTTTATCAGGCAATGATCAGTGACTGACAGGCGCTGATCATGGGACTGTGCACGCACTGATCACGTGGCTATCATGCACTGATCACGTGACTGCGCATGCACTGATGACGTGGCTGTTCGGGCACTGATCACGTGTTTATCAGGCAGTGATCAGTGACTGACAGGCGCTGATCAGGGGACTGTGCACGCACTGATCAGGTGGCTGATCAGGAACTGACCACCTGACCGCGCATGCAGTGATCACGTGGCTGGTCGTTCACTGATCACGTGTTTATCATACGGTGATCACGTGACTGAGAGGCGCTGATCACGTGACTGTGCCGTCAGTGATCACGTGGCTGAGCAGGCACTGATATCGTGACTGAGCATGCACTGATCATGTGCCGGGAGCCGGGGAGGCATTCCACTCTGGACAAAGGTCATGAGGAAGGAGGCTCGGCATACGCAAATGCGGGATCGAGCCTCAGGAGTCCACCCGGATATTCTCGAGCATCTCCCCCCAAAAAAACCGGAGTCTGCCTACTGTATTGCTTTGTGCTCTCACCTCTGATTTCACTGGGGGCTGTCCCCCACCACCATCTCGCTCTCTCTGTCAAAGAGTTAACTTACAGCTCCAATTCATAAAGTTCCTTGTCATTCTTCCCTTTAACTTCCAGCTGAGTCTCCATCTGGAGCGCGGAACCCACCACGCTTACTAATTATGCCTGGGCTGCTAAGACCCACTCGAGAAGGTGTCTAGGGTGAGGCACCTTTCGCTATTCGAGAGGGCGCCTGCGGCCTACGTAAGTGGTGCAAACTTCTTGTCTTGAAGTTTGATTGGTCTTCCGCGTAAACCAAGCTACTCAGTCTCTTTTCTCCACCGAATTTTCCTACTGAGCTCTCCTCATACTATTATTCTTGACATCTCTGATTAGCATATAAATAGTCGCCTAGGCCATCTCTCCTTCGAATACCCTGGATCAGTTGGGGCTGGTCCCCGGCAGGTGGCGACCGAACAGGGACCTCAGGAGGCAATACTCAAAGAGCTGAGCAGACACGAACCACGCAATCAGCAGGCAATAAGCATGGAGCTCAGCAGTGACGAATCATGCTGCTCAACTGGCAATAATCAAGCACGTGACCAGGCAGGAATCACGCAGCTCAGCTGGCAATTGTCAAGCAGATGAGCCGACAGGAATCACGCAGCTCAGCTGGCAATTGTCATGCAGATGAGCCGGCAGGAATCACGCAGCTCAGCAGGCCCTGATCACGTGACTCTGCAGGCACTGATCACGTGGCTGATCAAGTCCAGATCACGTGACTGAGCATGCACTGATCACGTGGCTATCATGCACTGATGACGTGACTGCGCATGCACTGATGACGTGGCTGATCGGGCACTGATCACATGGCTCATCATGCACTGATCACGTGTTTATCAGGCAATGATCAGTGACTGACAGGCGCTGATCATGGGACTGTGCACGCACTGATCACGTGGCTATCATGCACTGATCACGTGACTGCGCATGCACTGATGACGTGGCTGTTCGGGCACTGATCACGTGTTTATCAGGCAGTGATCAGTGACTGACAGGCGCTGATCAGGGGACTGTGCACGCACTGATCAGGTGGCTGATCAGGAACTGACCACCTGACCGCGCATGCAGTGATCACGTGGCTGGTCGTTCACTGATCACGTGTTTATCATACGGTGATCACGTGACTGAGAGGCGCTGATCACGTGACTGTGCCGTCAGTGATCACGTGGCTGAGCAGGCACTGATATCGTGACTGAGCATGCACTGATCATGTGCCGGGAGCCGGGGAGGCATTCCACTCTGGACAAAGGTCATGAGGAAGGAGGCTCGGCATACGCAAATGCGGGATCGAGCCTCAGGAGTCCACCCGGATATTCTCGAGCATCTCCCCCCAAAAAAACCGGAGTCTGCCTACTGTATTGCTTTGTGCTCTCACCTCTGATTTCACTGGGGGCTGTCCCCCACCACCATCTCGCTCTCTCTGTCAAAGAGTTAACTTACAGCTCCAATTCATAAAGTTCCTTGTCATTCTTCCCTTTAACTTCCAGCTGAGTCTCCATCTGGAGCGCGGAACCCACCACGCTTACTAATTATGCCTGGGCTGCTAAGACCCACTCGAGAAGGTGTCTAGGGTGAGGCACCTTTCGCTATTCGAGAGGGCGCCTGCGGCCTACGTAAGTGGTGCAAACTTCTTGTCTTGAAGTTTGATTGGTCTTCCGCGTAAACCAAGCTACTCAGTCTCTTTTCTCCACCGAATTTTCCTACTGAGCTCTCCTCATACTATTATTCTTGACATCTCTGATTAGCATATAAATAGTCGCCTAGGCCATCTCTCCTTCGAATACCCTGGATCAGTTGGGGCTGGTCCCCGGCAGGTGGCGACCGAACAGGGACCTCAGGAGGCAATACTCAAAGAGCTGAGCAGACACGAACCACGCAATCAGCAGGCAATAAGCATGGAGCTCAGCAGTGACGAATCATGCTGCTCAACTGGCAATAATCAAGCACGTGACCAGGCAGGAATCACGCAGCTCAGCTGGCAATTGTCAAGCAGATGAGCCGACAGGAATCACGCAGCTCAGCTGGCAATTGTCATGCAGATGAGCCGGCAGGAATCACGCAGCTCAGCAGGCCCTGATCACGTGACTCTGCAGGCACTGATCACGTGGCTGATCAAGTCCAGATCACGTGACTGAGCATGCACTGATCACGTGGCTATCATGCACTGATGACGTGACTGCGCATGCACTGATGACGTGGCTGATCGGGCACTGATCACATGGCTCATCATGCACTGATCACGTGTTTATCAGGCAATGATCAGTGACTGACAGGCGCTGATCATGGGACTGTGCACGCACTGATCACGTGGCTATCATGCACTGATCACGTGACTGCGCATGCACTGATGACGTGGCTGTTCGGGCACTGATCACGTGTTTATCAGGCAGTGATCAGTGACTGACAGGCGCTGATCAGGGGACTGTGCACGCACTGATCAGGTGGCTGATCAGGAACTGACCACCTGACCGCGCATGCAGTGATCACGTGGCTGGTCGTTCACTGATCACGTGTTTATCATACGGTGATCACGTGACTGAGAGGCGCTGATCACGTGACTGTGCCGTCAGTGATCACGTGGCTGAGCAGGCACTGATATCGTGACTGAGCATGCACTGATCATGTGCCGGGAGCCGGGGAGGCATTCCACTCTGGACAAAGGTCATGAGGAAGGAGGCTCGGCATACGCAAATGCGGGATCGAGCCTCAGGAGTCCACCCGGATATTCTCGAGCATCTCCCCCAAAAAAACCGGAGTCTGCCTACTGTATTGCTTTGTGCTCTCACCTCTGATTTCACTGGGGGCTGTCCCCCACCACCATCTCGCTCTCTCTGTCAAAGAGTTAACTTACAGCTCCAATTCATAAAGTTCCTTGTCATTCTTCCCTTTAACTTCCAGCTGAGTCTCCATCTGGAGCGCGGAACCCACCACGCTTACTAATTATGCCTGGGCTGCTAAGACCCACTCGAGAAGGTGTCTAGGGTGAGGCACCTTTCGCTATTCGAGAGGGCGCCTGCGGCCTACGTAAGTGGTGCAAACTTCTTGTCTTGAAGTTTGATTGGTCTTCCGCGTAAACCAAGCTACTCAGTCTCTTTTCTCCACCGAATTTTCCTACTGAGCTCTCCTCATACTATTATTCTTGACATCTCTGATTAGCATATAAATAGTCGCCTAGGCCATCTCTCCTTCGAATACCCTGGATCAGTTGGGGCTGGTCCCCGGCAGGTGGCGACCGAACAGGGACCTCAGGAGGCAATACTCAAAGAGCTGAGCAGACACGAACCACGCAATCAGCAGGCAATAAGCATGGAGCTCAGCAGTGACGAATCATGCTGCTCAACTGGCAATAATCAAGCACGTGACCAGGCAGGAATCACGCAGCTCAGCTGGCAATTGTCAAGCAGATGAGCCGACAGGAATCACGCAGCTCAGCTGGCAATTGTCATGCAGATGAGCCGGCAGGAATCACGCAGCTCAGCAGGCCCTGATCACGTGACTCTGCAGGCACTGATCACGTGGCTGATCAAGTCCAGATCACGTGACTGAGCATGCACTGATCACGTGGCTATCATGCACTGATGACGTGACTGCGCATGCACTGATGACGTGGCTGATCGGGCACTGATCACATGGCTCATCATGCACTGATCACGTGTTTATCAGGCAATGATCAGTGACTGACAGGCGCTGATCATGGGACTGTGCACGCACTGATCACGTGGCTATCATGCACTGATCACGTGACTGCGCATGCACTGATGACGTGGCTGTTCGGGCACTGATCACGTGTTTATCAGGCAGTGATCAGTGACTGACAGGCGCTGATCAGGGGACTGTGCACGCACTGATCAGGTGGCTGATCAGGAACTGACCACCTGACCGCGCATGCAGTGATCACGTGGCTGGTCGTTCACTGATCACGTGTTTATCATACGGTGATCACGTGACTGAGAGGCGCTGATCACGTGACTGTGCCGTCAGTGATCACGTGGCTGAGCAGGCACTGATATCGTGACTGAGCATGCACTGATCATGTGCCGGGAGCCGGGGAGGCATTCCACTCTGGACAAAGGTCATGAGGAAGGAGGCTCGGCATACGCAAATGCGGGATCGAGCCTCAGGAGTCCACCCGGATATTCTCGAGCATCTCCCCCAAAAAAACCGGAGTCTGCCTACTGTATTGCTTTGTGCTCTCACCTCTGATTTCACTGGGGGCTGTCCCCCACCACCATCTCGCTCTCTCTGTCAAAGAGTTAACTTACAGCTCCAATTCATAAAGTTCCTTGTCATTCTTCCCTTTAACTTCCAGCTGAGTCTCCATCTGGAGCGCGGAACCCACCACGCTTACTAATTATGCCTGGGCTGCTAAGACCCACTCGAGAAGGTGTCTAGGGTGAGGCACCTTTCGCTATTCGAGAGGGCGCCTGCGGCCTACGTAAGTGGTGCAAACTTCTTGTCTTGAAGTTTGATTGGTCTTCCGCGTAAACCAAGCTACTCAGTCTCTTTTCTCCACCGAATTTTCCTACTGAGCTCTCCTCATACTATTATTCTTGACATCTCTGATTAGCATATAAATAGTCGCCTAGGCCATCTCTCCTTCGAATACCCTGGATCAGTTGGGGCTGGTCCCCGGCAGGTGGCGACCGAACAGGGACCTCAGGAGGCAATACTCAAAGAGCTGAGCAGACACGAACCACGCAATCAGCAGGCAATAAGCATGGAGCTCAGCAGTGACGAATCATGCTGCTCAACTGGCAATAATCAAGCACGTGACCAGGCAGGAATCACGCAGCTCAGCTGGCAATTGTCAAGCAGATGAGCCGACAGGAATCACGCAGCTCAGCTGGCAATTGTCATGCAGATGAGCCGGCAGGAATCACGCAGCTCAGCAGGCCCTGATCACGTGACTCTGCAGGCACTGATCACGTGGCTGATCAAGTCCAGATCACGTGACTGAGCATGCACTGATCACGTGGCTATCATGCACTGATGACGTGACTGCGCATGCACTGATGACGTGGCTGATCGGGCACTGATCACATGGCTCATCATGCACTGATCACGTGTTTATCAGGCAATGATCAGTGACTGACAGGCGCTGATCATGGGACTGTGCACGCACTGATCACGTGGCTATCATGCACTGATCACGTGACTGCGCATGCACTGATGACGTGGCTGTTCGGGCACTGATCACGTGTTTATCAGGCAGTGATCAGTGACTGACAGGCGCTGATCAGGGGACTGTGCACGCACTGATCAGGTGGCTGATCAGGAACTGACCACCTGACCGCGCATGCAGTGATCACGTGGCTGGTCGTTCACTGATCACGTGTTTATCATACGGTGATCACGTGACTGAGAGGCGCTGATCACGTGACTGTGCCGTCAGTGATCACGTGGCTGAGCAGGCACTGATATCGTGACTGAGCATGCACTGATCATGTGCCGGGAGCCGGGGAGGCATTCCACTCTGGACAAAGGTCATGAGGAAGGAGGCTCGGCATACGCAAATGCGGGATCGAGCCTCAGGAGTCCACCCGGATATTCTCGAGCATCTCCCCCCAAAAAAACCGGAGTCTGCCTACTGTATTGCTTTGTGCTCTCACCTCTGATTTCACTGGGGGCTGTCCCCCACCACCATCTCGCTCTCTCTGTCAAAGAGTTAACTTACAGCTCCAATTCATAAAGTTCCTTGTCATTCTTCCCTTTAACTTCCAGCTGAGTCTCCATCTGGAGCGCGGAACCCACCACGCTTACTAATTATGCCTGGGCTGCTAAGACCCACTCGAGAAGGTGTCTAGGGTGAGGCACCTTTCGCTATTCGAGAGGGCGCCTGCGGCCTACGTAAGTGGTGCAAACTTCTTGTCTTGAAGTTTGATTGGTCTTCCGCGTAAACCAAGCTACTCAGTCTCTTTTCTCCACCGAATTTTCCTACTGAGCTCTCCTCATACTATTATTCTTGACATCTCTGATTAGCATATAAATAGTCGCCTAGGCCATCTCTCCTTCGAATACCCTGGATCAGTTGGGGCTGGTCCCCGGCAGGTGGCGACCGAACAGGGACCTCAGGAGGCAATACTCAAAGAGCTGAGCAGACACGAACCACGCAATCAGCAGGCAATAAGCATGGAGCTCAGCAGTGACGAATCATGCTGCTCAACTGGCAATAATCAAGCACGTGACCAGGCAGGAATCACGCAGCTCAGCTGGCAATTGTCAAGCAGATGAGCCGACAGGAATCACGCAGCTCAGCTGGCAATTGTCATGCAGATGAGCCGGCAGGAATCACGCAGCTCAGCAGGCCCTGATCACGTGACTCTGCAGGCACTGATCACGTGGCTGATCAAGTCCAGATCACGTGACTGAGCATGCACTGATCACGTGGCTATCATGCACTGATGACGTGACTGCGCATGCACTGATGACGTGGCTGATCGGGCACTGATCACATGGCTCATCATGCACTGATCACGTGTTTATCAGGCAATGATCAGTGACTGACAGGCGCTGATCATGGGACTGTGCACGCACTGATCACGTGGCTATCATGCACTGATCACGTGACTGCGCATGCACTGATGACGTGGCTGTTCGGGCACTGATCACGTGTTTATCAGGCAGTGATCAGTGACTGACAGGCGCTGATCAGGGGACTGTGCACGCACTGATCAGGTGGCTGATCAGGAACTGACCACCTGACCGCGCATGCAGTGATCACGTGGCTGGTCGTTCACTGATCACGTGTTTATCATACGGTGATCACGTGACTGAGAGGCGCTGATCACGTGACTGTGCCGTCAGTGATCACGTGGCTGAGCAGGCACTGATATCGTGACTGAGCATGCACTGATCATGTGCCGGGAGCCGGGGAGGCATTCCACTCTGGACAAAGGTCATGAGGAAGGAGGCTCGGCATACGCAAATGCGGGATCGAGCCTCAGGAGTCCACCCGGATATTCTCGAGCATCTCCCCCAAAAAAACCGGAGTCTGCCTACTGTATTGCTTTGTGCTCTCACCTCTGATTTCACTGGGGGCTGTCCCCCACCACCATCTCGCTCTCTCTGTCAAAGAGTTAACTTACAGCTCCAATTCATAAAGTTCCTTGTCATTCTTCCCTTTAACTTCCAGCTGAGTCTCCATCTGGAGCGCGGAACCCACCACGCTTACTAATTATGCCTGGGCTGCTAAGACCCACTCGAGAAGGTGTCTAGGGTGAGGCACCTTTCGCTATTCGAGAGGGCGCCTGCGGCCTACGTAAGTGGTGCAAACTTCTTGTCTTGAAGTTTGATTGGTCTTCCGCGTAAACCAAGCTACTCAGTCTCTTTTCTCCACCGAATTTTCCTACTGAGCTCTCCTCATACTATTATTCTTGACATCTCTGATTAGCATATAAATAGTCGCCTAGGCCATCTCTCCTTCGAATACCCTGGATCAGTTGGGGCTGGTCCCCGGCAGGTGGCGACCGAACAGGGACCTCAGGAGGCAATACTCAAAGAGCTGAGCAGACACGAACCACGCAATCAGCAGGCAATAAGCATGGAGCTCAGCAGTGACGAATCATGCTGCTCAACTGGCAATAATCAAGCACGTGACCAGGCAGGAATCACGCAGCTCAGCTGGCAATTGTCAAGCAGATGAGCCGACAGGAATCACGCAGCTCAGCTGGCAATTGTCATGCAGATGAGCCGGCAGGAATCACGCAGCTCAGCAGGCCCTGATCACGTGACTCTGCAGGCACTGATCACGTGGCTGATCAAGTCCAGATCACGTGACTGAGCATGCACTGATCACGTGGCTATCATGCACTGATGACGTGACTGCGCATGCACTGATGACGTGGCTGATCGGGCACTGATCACATGGCTCATCATGCACTGATCACGTGTTTATCAGGCAATGATCAGTGACTGACAGGCGCTGATCATGGGACTGTGCACGCACTGATCACGTGGCTATCATGCACTGATCACGTGACTGCGCATGCACTGATGACGTGGCTGTTCGGGCACTGATCACGTGTTTATCAGGCAGTGATCAGTGACTGACAGGCGCTGATCAGGGGACTGTGCACGCACTGATCAGGTGGCTGATCAGGAACTGACCACCTGACCGCGCATGCAGTGATCACGTGGCTGGTCGTTCACTGATCACGTGTTTATCATACGGTGATCACGTGACTGAGAGGCGCTGATCACGTGACTGTGCCGTCAGTGATCACGTGGCTGAGCAGGCACTGATATCGTGACTGAGCATGCACTGATCATGTGCCGGGAGCCGGGGAGGCATTCCACTCTGGACAAAGGTCATGAGGAAGGAGGCTCGGCATACGCAAATGCGGGATCGAGCCTCAGGAGTCCACCCGGATATTCTCGAGCATCTCCCCCCAAAAAAACCGGAGTCTGCCTACTGTATTGCTTTGTGCTCTCACCTCTGATTTCACTGGGGGCTGTCCCCCACCACCATCTCGCTCTCTCTGTCAAAGAGTTAACTTACAGCTCCAATTCATAAAGTTCCTTGTCATTCTTCCCTTTAACTTCCAGCTGAGTCTCCATCTGGAGCGCGGAACCCACCACGCTTACTAATTATGCCTGGGCTGCTAAGACCCACTCGAGAAGGTGTCTAGGGTGAGGCACCTTTCGCTATTCGAGAGGGCGCCTGCGGCCTACGTAAGTGGTGCAAACTTCTTGTCTTGAAGTTTGATTGGTCTTCCGCGTAAACCAAGCTACTCAGTCTCTTTTCTCCACCGAATTTTCCTACTGAGCTCTCCTCATACTATTATTCTTGACATCTCTGATTAGCATATAAATAGTCGCCTAGGCCATCTCTCCTTCGAATACCCTGGATCAGTTGGGGCTGGTCCCCGGCAGGTGGCGACCGAACAGGGACCTCAGGAGGCAATACTCAAAGAGCTGAGCAGACACGAACCACGCAATCAGCAGGCAATAAGCATGGAGCTCAGCAGTGACGAATCATGCTGCTCAACTGGCAATAATCAAGCACGTGACCAGGCAGGAATCACGCAGCTCAGCTGGCAATTGTCAAGCAGATGAGCCGACAGGAATCACGCAGCTCAGCTGGCAATTGTCATGCAGATGAGCCGGCAGGAATCACGCAGCTCAGCAGGCCCTGATCACGTGACTCTGCAGGCACTGATCACGTGGCTGATCAAGTCCAGATCACGTGACTGAGCATGCACTGATCACGTGGCTATCATGCACTGATGACGTGACTGCGCATGCACTGATGACGTGGCTGATCGGGCACTGATCACATGGCTCATCATGCACTGATCACGTGTTTATCAGGCAATGATCAGTGACTGACAGGCGCTGATCATGGGACTGTGCACGCACTGATCACGTGGCTATCATGCACTGATCACGTGACTGCGCATGCACTGATGACGTGGCTGTTCGGGCACTGATCACGTGTTTATCAGGCAGTGATCAGTGACTGACAGGCGCTGATCAGGGGACTGTGCACGCACTGATCAGGTGGCTGATCAGGAACTGACCACCTGACCGCGCATGCAGTGATCACGTGGCTGGTCGTTCACTGATCACGTGTTTATCATACGGTGATCACGTGACTGAGAGGCGCTGATCACGTGACTGTGCCGTCAGTGATCACGTGGCTGAGCAGGCACTGATATCGTGACTGAGCATGCACTGATCATGTGCCGGGAGCCGGGGAGGCATTCCACTCTGGACAAAGGTCATGAGGAAGGAGGCTCGGCATACGCAAATGCGGGATCGAGCCTCAGGAGTCCACCCGGATATTCTCGAGCATCTCCCCCCAAAAAAACCGGAGTCTGCCTACTGTATTGCTTTGTGCTCTCACCTCTGATTTCACTGGGGGCTGTCCCCCACCACCATCTCGCTCTCTCTGTCAAAGAGTTAACTTACAGCTCCAATTCATAAAGTTCCTTGTCATTCTTCCCTTTAACTTCCAGCTGAGTCTCCATCTGGAGCGCGGAACCCACCACGCTTACTAATTATGCCTGGGCTGCTAAGACCCACTCGAGAAGGTGTCTAGGGTGAGGCACCTTTCGCTATTCGAGAGGGCGCCTGCGGCCTACGTAAGTGGTGCAAACTTCTTGTCTTGAAGTTTGATTGGTCTTCCGCGTAAACCAAGCTACTCAGTCTCTTTTCTCCACCGAATTTTCCTACTGAGCTCTCCTCATACTATTATTCTTGACATCTCTGATTAGCATATAAATAGTCGCCTAGGCCATCTCTCCTTCGAATACCCTGGATCAGTTGGGGCTGGTCCCCGGCAGGTGGCGACCGAACAGGGACCTCAGGAGGCAATACTCAAAGAGCTGAGCAGACACGAACCACGCAATCAGCAGGCAATAAGCATGGAGCTCAGCAGTGACGAATCATGCTGCTCAACTGGCAATAATCAAGCACGTGACCAGGCAGGAATCACGCAGCTCAGCTGGCAATTGTCAAGCAGATGAGCCGACAGGAATCACGCAGCTCAGCTGGCAATTGTCATGCAGATGAGCCGGCAGGAATCACGCAGCTCAGCAGGCCCTGATCACGTGACTCTGCAGGCACTGATCACGTGGCTGATCAAGTCCAGATCACGTGACTGAGCATGCACTGATCACGTGGCTATCATGCACTGATGACGTGACTGCGCATGCACTGATGACGTGGCTGATCGGGCACTGATCACATGGCTCATCATGCACTGATCACGTGTTTATCAGGCAATGATCAGTGACTGACAGGCGCTGATCATGGGACTGTGCACGCACTGATCACGTGGCTATCATGCACTGATCACGTGACTGCGCATGCACTGATGACGTGGCTGTTCGGGCACTGATCACGTGTTTATCAGGCAGTGATCAGTGACTGACAGGCGCTGATCAGGGGACTGTGCACGCACTGATCAGGTGGCTGATCAGGAACTGACCACCTGACCGCGCATGCAGTGATCACGTGGCTGGTCGTTCACTGATCACGTGTTTATCATACGGTGATCACGTGACTGAGAGGCGCTGATCACGTGACTGTGCCGTCAGTGATCACGTGGCTGAGCAGGCACTGATATCGTGACTGAGCATGCACTGATCATGTGCCGGGAGCCGGGGAGGCATTCCACTCTGGACAAAGGTCATGAGGAAGGAGGCTCGGCATACGCAAATGCGGGATCGAGCCTCAGGAGTCCACCCGGATATTCTCGAGCATCTCCCCCCAAAAAAACCGGAGTCTGCCTACTGTATTGCTTTGTGCTCTCACCTCTGATTTCACTGGGGGCTGTCCCCCACCACCATCTCGCTCTCTCTGTCAAAGAGTTAACTTACAGCTCCAATTCATAAAGTTCCTTGTCATTCTTCCCTTTAACTTCCAGCTGAGTCTCCATCTGGAGCGCGGAACCCACCACGCTTACTAATTATGCCTGGGCTGCTAAGACCCACTCGAGAAGGTGTCTAGGGTGAGGCACCTTTCGCTATTCGAGAGGGCGCCTGCGGCCTACGTAAGTGGTGCAAACTTCTTGTCTTGAAGTTTGATTGGTCTTCCGCGTAAACCAAGCTACTCAGTCTCTTTTCTCCACCGAATTTTCCTACTGAGCTCTCCTCATACTATTATTCTTGACATCTCTGATTAGCATATAAATAGTCGCCTAGGCCATCTCTCCTTCGAATACCCTGGATCAGTTGGGGCTGGTCCCCGGCAGGTGGCGACCGAACAGGGACCTCAGGAGGCAATACTCAAAGAGCTGAGCAGACACGAACCACGCAATCAGCAGGCAATAAGCATGGAGCTCAGCAGTGACGAATCATGCTGCTCAACTGGCAATAATCAAGCACGTGACCAGGCAGGAATCACGCAGCTCAGCTGGCAATTGTCAAGCAGATGAGCCGACAGGAATCACGCAGCTCAGCTGGCAATTGTCATGCAGATGAGCCGGCAGGAATCACGCAGCTCAGCAGGCCCTGATCACGTGACTCTGCAGGCACTGATCACGTGGCTGATCAAGTCCAGATCACGTGACTGAGCATGCACTGATCACGTGGCTATCATGCACTGATGACGTGACTGCGCATGCACTGATGACGTGGCTGATCGGGCACTGATCACATGGCTCATCATGCACTGATCACGTGTTTATCAGGCAATGATCAGTGACTGACAGGCGCTGATCATGGGACTGTGCACGCACTGATCACGTGGCTATCATGCACTGATCACGTGACTGCGCATGCACTGATGACGTGGCTGTTCGGGCACTGATCACGTGTTTATCAGGCAGTGATCAGTGACTGACAGGCGCTGATCAGGGGACTGTGCACGCACTGATCAGGTGGCTGATCAGGAACTGACCACCTGACCGCGCATGCAGTGATCACGTGGCTGGTCGTTCACTGATCACGTGTTTATCATACGGTGATCACGTGACTGAGAGGCGCTGATCACGTGACTGTGCCGTCAGTGATCACGTGGCTGAGCAGGCACTGATATCGTGACTGAGCATGCACTGATCATGTGCCGGGAGCCGGGGAGGCATTCCACTCTGGACAAAGGTCATGAGGAAGGAGGCTCGGCATACGCAAATGCGGGATCGAGCCTCAGGAGTCCACCCGGATATTCTCGAGCATCTCCCCCCAAAAAAACCGGAGTCTGCCTACTGTATTGCTTTGTGCTCTCACCTCTGATTTCACTGGGGGCTGTCCCCCACCACCATCTCGCTCTCTCTGTCAAAGAGTTAACTTACAGCTCCAATTCATAAAGTTCCTTGTCATTCTTCCCTTTAACTTCCAGCTGAGTCTCCATCTGGAGCGCGGAACCCACCACGCTTACTAATTATGCCTGGGCTGCTAAGACCCACTCGAGAAGGTGTCTAGGGTGAGGCACCTTTCGCTATTCGAGAGGGCGCCTGCGGCCTACGTAAGTGGTGCAAACTTCTTGTCTTGAAGTTTGATTGGTCTTCCGCGTAAACCAAGCTACTCAGTCTCTTTTCTCCACCGAATTTTCCTACTGAGCTCTCCTCATACTATTATTCTTGACATCTCTGATTAGCATATAAATAGTCGCCTAGGCCATCTCTCCTTCGAATACCCTGGATCAGTTGGGGCTGGTCCCCGGCAGGTGGCGACCGAACAGGGACCTCAGGAGGCAATACTCAAAGAGCTGAGCAGACACGAACCACGCAATCAGCAGGCAATAAGCATGGAGCTCAGCAGTGACGAATCATGCTGCTCAACTGGCAATAATCAAGCACGTGACCAGGCAGGAATCACGCAGCTCAGCTGGCAATTGTCAAGCAGATGAGCCGACAGGAATCACGCAGCTCAGCTGGCAATTGTCATGCAGATGAGCCGGCAGGAATCACGCAGCTCAGCAGGCCCTGATCACGTGACTCTGCAGGCACTGATCACGTGGCTGATCAAGTCCAGATCACGTGACTGAGCATGCACTGATCACGTGGCTATCATGCACTGATGACGTGACTGCGCATGCACTGATGACGTGGCTGATCGGGCACTGATCACATGGCTCATCATGCACTGATCACGTGTTTATCAGGCAATGATCAGTGACTGACAGGCGCTGATCATGGGACTGTGCACGCACTGATCACGTGGCTATCATGCACTGATCACGTGACTGCGCATGCACTGATGACGTGGCTGTTCGGGCACTGATCACGTGTTTATCAGGCAGTGATCAGTGACTGACAGGCGCTGATCAGGGGACTGTGCACGCACTGATCAGGTGGCTGATCAGGAACTGACCACCTGACCGCGCATGCAGTGATCACGTGGCTGGTCGTTCACTGATCACGTGTTTATCATACGGTGATCACGTGACTGAGAGGCGCTGATCACGTGACTGTGCCGTCAGTGATCACGTGGCTGAGCAGGCACTGATATCGTGACTGAGCATGCACTGATCATGTGCCGGGAGCCGGGGAGGCATTCCACTCTGGACAAAGGTCATGAGGAAGGAGGCTCGGCATACGCAAATGCGGGATCGAGCCTCAGGAGTCCACCCGGATATTCTCGAGCATCTCCCCCCAAAAAAACCGGAGTCTGCCTACTGTATTGCTTTGTGCTCTCACCTCTGATTTCACTGGGGGCTGTCCCCCACCACCATCTCGCTCTCTCTGTCAAAGAGTTAACTTACAGCTCCAATTCATAAAGTTCCTTGTCATTCTTCCCTTTAACTTCCAGCTGAGTCTCCATCTGGAGCGCGGAACCCACCACGCTTACTAATTATGCCTGGGCTGCTAAGACCCACTCGAGAAGGTGTCTAGGGTGAGGCACCTTTCGCTATTCGAGAGGGCGCCTGCGGCCTACGTAAGTGGTGCAAACTTCTTGTCTTGAAGTTTGATTGGTCTTCCGCGTAAACCAAGCTACTCAGTCTCTTTTCTCCACCGAATTTTCCTACTGAGCTCTCCTCATACTATTATTCTTGACATCTCTGATTAGCATATAAATAGTCGCCTAGGCCATCTCTCCTTCGAATACCCTGGATCAGTTGGGGCTGGTCCCCGGCAGGTGGCGACCGAACAGGGACCTCAGGAGGCAATACTCAAAGAGCTGAGCAGACACGAACCACGCAATCAGCAGGCAATAAGCATGGAGCTCAGCAGTGACGAATCATGCTGCTCAACTGGCAATAATCAAGCACGTGACCAGGCAGGAATCACGCAGCTCAGCTGGCAATTGTCAAGCAGATGAGCCGACAGGAATCACGCAGCTCAGCTGGCAATTGTCATGCAGATGAGCCGGCAGGAATCACGCAGCTCAGCAGGCCCTGATCACGTGACTCTGCAGGCACTGATCACGTGGCTGATCAAGTCCAGATCACGTGACTGAGCATGCACTGATCACGTGGCTATCATGCACTGATGACGTGACTGCGCATGCACTGATGACGTGGCTGATCGGGCACTGATCACATGGCTCATCATGCACTGATCACGTGTTTATCAGGCAATGATCAGTGACTGACAGGCGCTGATCATGGGACTGTGCACGCACTGATCACGTGGCTATCATGCACTGATCACGTGACTGCGCATGCACTGATGACGTGGCTGTTCGGGCACTGATCACGTGTTTATCAGGCAGTGATCAGTGACTGACAGGCGCTGATCAGGGGACTGTGCACGCACTGATCAGGTGGCTGATCAGGAACTGACCACCTGACCGCGCATGCAGTGATCACGTGGCTGGTCGTTCACTGATCACGTGTTTATCATACGGTGATCACGTGACTGAGAGGCGCTGATCACGTGACTGTGCCGTCAGTGATCACGTGGCTGAGCAGGCACTGATATCGTGACTGAGCATGCACTGATCATGTGCCGGGAGCCGGGGAGGCATTCCACTCTGGACAAAGGTCATGAGGAAGGAGGCTCGGCATACGCAAATGCGGGATCGAGCCTCAGGAGTCCACCCGGATATTCTCGAGCATCTCCCCCCAAAAAAACCGGAGTCTGCCTACTGTATTGCTTTGTGCTCTCACCTCTGATTTCACTGGGGGCTGTCCCCCACCACCATCTCGCTCTCTCTGTCAAAGAGTTAACTTACAGCTCCAATTCATAAAGTTCCTTGTCATTCTTCCCTTTAACTTCCAGCTGAGTCTCCATCTGGAGCGCGGAACCCACCACGCTTACTAATTATGCCTGGGCTGCTAAGACCCACTCGAGAAGGTGTCTAGGGTGAGGCACCTTTCGCTATTCGAGAGGGCGCCTGCGGCCTACGTAAGTGGTGCAAACTTCTTGTCTTGAAGTTTGATTGGTCTTCCGCGTAAACCAAGCTACTCAGTCTCTTTTCTCCACCGAATTTTCCTACTGAGCTCTCCTCATACTATTATTCTTGACATCTCTGATTAGCATATAAATAGTCGCCTAGGCCATCTCTCCTTCGAATACCCTGGATCAGTTGGGGCTGGTCCCCGGCAGGTGGCGACCGAACAGGGACCTCAGGAGGCAATACTCAAAGAGCTGAGCAGACACGAACCACGCAATCAGCAGGCAATAAGCATGGAGCTCAGCAGTGACGAATCATGCTGCTCAACTGGCAATAATCAAGCACGTGACCAGGCAGGAATCACGCAGCTCAGCTGGCAATTGTCAAGCAGATGAGCCGACAGGAATCACGCAGCTCAGCTGGCAATTGTCATGCAGATGAGCCGGCAGGAATCACGCAGCTCAGCAGGCCCTGATCACGTGACTCTGCAGGCACTGATCACGTGGCTGATCAAGTCCAGATCACGTGACTGAGCATGCACTGATCACGTGGCTATCATGCACTGATGACGTGACTGCGCATGCACTGATGACGTGGCTGATCGGGCACTGATCACATGGCTCATCATGCACTGATCACGTGTTTATCAGGCAATGATCAGTGACTGACAGGCGCTGATCATGGGACTGTGCACGCACTGATCACGTGGCTATCATGCACTGATCACGTGACTGCGCATGCACTGATGACGTGGCTGTTCGGGCACTGATCACGTGTTTATCAGGCAGTGATCAGTGACTGACAGGCGCTGATCAGGGGACTGTGCACGCACTGATCAGGTGGCTGATCAGGAACTGACCACCTGACCGCGCATGCAGTGATCACGTGGCTGGTCGTTCACTGATCACGTGTTTATCATACGGTGATCACGTGACTGAGAGGCGCTGATCACGTGACTGTGCCGTCAGTGATCACGTGGCTGAGCAGGCACTGATATCGTGACTGAGCATGCACTGATCATGTGCCGGGAGCCGGGGAGGCATTCCACTCTGGACAAAGGTCATGAGGAAGGAGGCTCGGCATACGCAAATGCGGGATCGAGCCTCAGGAGTCCACCCGGATATTCTCGAGCATCTCCCCCCAAAAAAACCGGAGTCTGCCTACTGTATTGCTTTGTGCTCTCACCTCTGATTTCACTGGGGGCTGTCCCCCACCACCATCTCGCTCTCTCTGTCAAAGAGTTAACTTACAGCTCCAATTCATAAAGTTCCTTGTCATTCTTCCCTTTAACTTCCAGCTGAGTCTCCATCTGGAGCGCGGAACCCACCACGCTTACTAATTATGCCTGGGCTGCTAAGACCCACTCGAGAAGGTGTCTAGGGTGAGGCACCTTTCGCTATTCGAGAGGGCGCCTGCGGCCTACGTAAGTGGTGCAAACTTCTTGTCTTGAAGTTTGATTGGTCTTCCGCGTAAACCAAGCTACTCAGTCTCTTTTCTCCACCGAATTTTCCTACTGAGCTCTCCTCATACTATTATTCTTGACATCTCTGATTAGCATATAAATAGTCGCCTAGGCCATCTCTCCTTCGAATACCCTGGATCAGTTGGGGCTGGTCCCCGGCAGGTGGCGACCGAACAGGGACCTCAGGAGGCAATACTCAAAGAGCTGAGCAGACACGAACCACGCAATCAGCAGGCAATAAGCATGGAGCTCAGCAGTGACGAATCATGCTGCTCAACTGGCAATAATCAAGCACGTGACCAGGCAGGAATCACGCAGCTCAGCTGGCAATTGTCAAGCAGATGAGCCGACAGGAATCACGCAGCTCAGCTGGCAATTGTCATGCAGATGAGCCGGCAGGAATCACGCAGCTCAGCAGGCCCTGATCACGTGACTCTGCAGGCACTGATCACGTGGCTGATCAAGTCCAGATCACGTGACTGAGCATGCACTGATCACGTGGCTATCATGCACTGATGACGTGACTGCGCATGCACTGATGACGTGGCTGATCGGGCACTGATCACATGGCTCATCATGCACTGATCACGTGTTTATCAGGCAATGATCAGTGACTGACAGGCGCTGATCATGGGACTGTGCACGCACTGATCACGTGGCTATCATGCACTGATCACGTGACTGCGCATGCACTGATGACGTGGCTGTTCGGGCACTGATCACGTGTTTATCAGGCAGTGATCAGTGACTGACAGGCGCTGATCAGGGGACTGTGCACGCACTGATCAGGTGGCTGATCAGGAACTGACCACCTGACCGCGCATGCAGTGATCACGTGGCTGGTCGTTCACTGATCACGTGTTTATCATACGGTGATCACGTGACTGAGAGGCGCTGATCACGTGACTGTGCCGTCAGTGATCACGTGGCTGAGCAGGCACTGATATCGTGACTGAGCATGCACTGATCATGTGCCGGGAGCCGGGGAGGCATTCCACTCTGGACAAAGGTCATGAGGAAGGAGGCTCGGCATACGCAAATGCGGGATCGAGCCTCAGGAGTCCACCCGGATATTCTCGAGCATCTCCCCCAAAAAAACCGGAGTCTGCCTACTGTATTGCTTTGTGCTCTCACCTCTGATTTCACTGGGGGCTGTCCCCCACCACCATCTCGCTCTCTCTGTCAAAGAGTTAACTTACAGCTCCAATTCATAAAGTTCCTTGTCATTCTTCCCTTTAACTTCCAGCTGAGTCTCCATCTGGAGCGCGGAACCCACCACGCTTACTAATTATGCCTGGGCTGCTAAGACCCACTCGAGAAGGTGTCTAGGGTGAGGCACCTTTCGCTATTCGAGAGGGCGCCTGCGGCCTACGTAAGTGGTGCAAACTTCTTGTCTTGAAGTTTGATTGGTCTTCCGCGTAAACCAAGCTACTCAGTCTCTTTTCTCCACCGAATTTTCCTACTGAGCTCTCCTCATACTATTATTCTTGACATCTCTGATTAGCATATAAATAGTCGCCTAGGCCATCTCTCCTTCGAATACCCTGGATCAGTTGGGGCTGGTCCCCGGCAGGTGGCGACCGAACAGGGACCTCAGGAGGCAATACTCAAAGAGCTGAGCAGACACGAACCACGCAATCAGCAGGCAATAAGCATGGAGCTCAGCAGTGACGAATCATGCTGCTCAACTGGCAATAATCAAGCACGTGACCAGGCAGGAATCACGCAGCTCAGCTGGCAATTGTCAAGCAGATGAGCCGACAGGAATCACGCAGCTCAGCTGGCAATTGTCATGCAGATGAGCCGGCAGGAATCACGCAGCTCAGCAGGCCCTGATCACGTGACTCTGCAGGCACTGATCACGTGGCTGATCAAGTCCAGATCACGTGACTGAGCATGCACTGATCACGTGGCTATCATGCACTGATGACGTGACTGCGCATGCACTGATGACGTGGCTGATCGGGCACTGATCACATGGCTCATCATGCACTGATCACGTGTTTATCAGGCAATGATCAGTGACTGACAGGCGCTGATCATGGGACTGTGCACGCACTGATCACGTGGCTATCATGCACTGATCACGTGACTGCGCATGCACTGATGACGTGGCTGTTCGGGCACTGATCACGTGTTTATCAGGCAGTGATCAGTGACTGACAGGCGCTGATCAGGGGACTGTGCACGCACTGATCAGGTGGCTGATCAGGAACTGACCACCTGACCGCGCATGCAGTGATCACGTGGCTGGTCGTTCACTGATCACGTGTTTATCATACGGTGATCACGTGACTGAGAGGCGCTGATCACGTGACTGTGCCGTCAGTGATCACGTGGCTGAGCAGGCACTGATATCGTGACTGAGCATGCACTGATCATGTGCCGGGAGCCGGGGAGGCATTCCACTCTGGACAAAGGTCATGAGGAAGGAGGCTCGGCATACGCAAATGCGGGATCGAGCCTCAGGAGTCCACCCGGATATTCTCGAGCATCTCCCCCCAAAAAAACCGGAGTCTGCCTACTGTATTGCTTTGTGCTCTCACCTCTGATTTCACTGGGGGCTGTCCCCCACCACCATCTCGCTCTCTCTGTCAAAGAGTTAACTTACAGCTCCAATTCATAAAGTTCCTTGTCATTCTTCCCTTTAACTTCCAGCTGAGTCTCCATCTGGAGCGCGGAACCCACCACGCTTACTAATTATGCCTGGGCTGCTAAGACCCACTCGAGAAGGTGTCTAGGGTGAGGCACCTTTCGCTATTCGAGAGGGCGCCTGCGGCCTACGTAAGTGGTGCAAACTTCTTGTCTTGAAGTTTGATTGGTCTTCCGCGTAAACCAAGCTACTCAGTCTCTTTTCTCCACCGAATTTTCCTACTGAGCTCTCCTCATACTATTATTCTTGACATCTCTGATTAGCATATAAATAGTCGCCTAGGCCATCTCTCCTTCGAATACCCTGGATCAGTTGGGGCTGGTCCCCGGCAGGTGGCGACCGAACAGGGACCTCAGGAGGCAATACTCAAAGAGCTGAGCAGACACGAACCACGCAATCAGCAGGCAATAAGCATGGAGCTCAGCAGTGACGAATCATGCTGCTCAACTGGCAATAATCAAGCACGTGACCAGGCAGGAATCACGCAGCTCAGCTGGCAATTGTCAAGCAGATGAGCCGACAGGAATCACGCAGCTCAGCTGGCAATTGTCATGCAGATGAGCCGGCAGGAATCACGCAGCTCAGCAGGCCCTGATCACGTGACTCTGCAGGCACTGATCACGTGGCTGATCAAGTCCAGAT
This sequence comes from Bos javanicus, assembly GCF_032452875.1. Lineage (NCBI taxonomy): Eukaryota > Metazoa > Chordata > Mammalia > Artiodactyla > Bovidae > Bos > Bos javanicus. The sequence goes on along the minus strand of NW_026894159.1, from coordinate 35,707 downwards.
CACGTGACTGAGCATGCACTGATCACGTGGCTATCATGCACTGATGACGTGACTGCGCATGCACTGATGACGTGGCTGATCGGGCACTGATCACATGGCTCATCATGCACTGATCACGTGTTTATCAGGCAATGATCAGTGACTGACAGGCGCTGATCATGGGACTGTGCACGCACTGATCACGTGGCTATCATGCACTGATCACGTGACTGCGCATGCACTGATGACGTGGCTGTTCGGGCACTGATCACGTGTTTATCAGGCAGTGATCAGTGACTGACAGGCGCTGATCAGGGGACTGTGCACGCACTGATCAGGTGGCTGATCAGGAACTGACCACCTGACCGCGCATGCAGTGATCACGTGGCTGGTCGTTCACTGATCACGTGTTTATCATACGGTGATCACGTGACTGAGAGGCGCTGATCACGTGACTGTGCCGTCAGTGATCACGTGGCTGAGCAGGCACTGATATCGTGACTGAGCATGCACTGATCATGTGCCGGGAGCCGGGGAGGCATTCCACTCTGGACAAAGGTCATGAGGAAGGAGGCTCGGCATACGCAAATGCGGGATCGAGCCTCAGGAGTCCACCCGGATATTCTCGAGCATCTCCCCCCAAAAAACCGGAGTCTGCCTACTGTATTGCTTTGTGCTCTCACCTCTGATTTCACTGGGGGCTGTCCCCCACCACCATCTCGCTCTCTCTGTCAAAGAGTTAACTTACAGCTCCAATTCATAAAGTTCCTTGTCATTCTTCCCTTTAACTTCCAGCTGAGTCTCCATCTGGAGCGCGGAACCCACCACGCTTACTAATTATGCCTGGGCTGCTAAGACCCACTCGAGAAGGTGTCTAGGGTGAGGCACCTTTCGCTATTCGAGAGGGCGCCTGCGGCCTACGTAAGTGGTGCAAACTTCTTGTCTTGAAGTTTGATTGGTCTTCCGCGTAAACCAAGCTACTCAGTCTCTTTTCTCCACCGAATTTTCCTACTGAGCTCTCCTCATACTATTATTCTTGACATCTCTGATTAGCATATAAATAGTCGCCTAGGCCATCTCTCCTTCGAATACCCTGGATCAGTTGGGGCTGGTCCCCGGCAGGTGGCGACCGAACAGGGACCTCAGGAGGCAATACTCAAAGAGCTGAGCAGACACGAACCACGCAATCAGCAGGCAATAAGCATGGAGCTCAGCAGTGACGAATCATGCTGCTCAACTGGCAATAATCAAGCACGTGACCAGGCAGGAATCACGCAGCTCAGCTGGCAATTGTCAAGCAGATGAGCCGACAGGAATCACGCAGCTCAGCTGGCAATTGTCATGCAGATGAGCCGGCAGGAATCACGCAGCTCAGCAGGCCCTGATCACGTGACTCTGCAGGCACTGATCACGTGGCTGATCAAGTCCAGATCACGTGACTGAGCATGCACTGATCACGTGGCTATCATGCACTGATGACGTGACTGCGCATGCACTGATGACGTGGCTGATCGGGCACTGATCACATGGCTCATCATGCACTGATCACGTGTTTATCAGGCAATGATCAGTGACTGACAGGCGCTGATCATGGGACTGTGCACGCACTGATCACGTGGCTATCATGCACTGATCACGTGACTGCGCATGCACTGATGACGTGGCTGTTCGGGCACTGATCACGTGTTTATCAGGCAGTGATCAGTGACTGACAGGCGCTGATCAGGGGACTGTGCACGCACTGATCAGGTGGCTGATCAGGAACTGACCACCTGACCGCGCATGCAGTGATCACGTGGCTGGTCGTTCACTGATCACGTGTTTATCATACGGTGATCACGTGACTGAGAGGCGCTGATCACGTGACTGTGCCGTCAGTGATCACGTGGCTGAGCAGGCACTGATATCGTGACTGAGCATGCACTGATCATGTGCCGGGAGCCGGGGAGGCATTCCACTCTGGACAAAGGTCATGAGGAAGGAGGCTCGGCATACGCAAATGCGGGATCGAGCCTCAGGAGTCCACCCGGATATTCTCGAGCATCTCCCCCAAAAAAACCGGAGTCTGCCTACTGTATTGCTTTGTGCTCTCACCTCTGATTTCACTGGGGGCTGTCCCCCACCACCATCTCGCTCTCTCTGTCAAAGAGTTAACTTACAGCTCCAATTCATAAAGTTCCTTGTCATTCTTCCCTTTAACTTCCAGCTGAGTCTCCATCTGGAGCGCGGAACCCACCACGCTTACTAATTATGCCTGGGCTGCTAAGACCCACTCGAGAAGGTGTCTAGGGTGAGGCACCTTTCGCTATTCGAGAGGGCGCCTGCGGCCTACGTAAGTGGTGCAAACTTCTTGTCTTGAAGTTTGATTGGTCTTCCGCGTAAACCAAGCTACTCAGTCTCTTTTCTCCACCGAATTTTCCTACTGAGCTCTCCTCATACTATTATTCTTGACATCTCTGATTAGCATATAAATAGTCGCCTAGGCCATCTCTCCTTCGAATACCCTGGATCAGTTGGGGCTGGTCCCCGGCAGGTGGCGACCGAACAGGGACCTCAGGAGGCAATACTCAAAGAGCTGAGCAGACACGAACCACGCAATCAGCAGGCAATAAGCATGGAGCTCAGCAGTGACGAATCATGCTGCTCAACTGGCAATAATCAAGCACGTGACCAGGCAGGAATCACGCAGCTCAGCTGGCAATTGTCAAGCAGATGAGCCGACAGGAATCACGCAGCTCAGCTGGCAATTGTCATGCAGATGAGCCGGCAGGAATCACGCAGCTCAGCAGGCCCTGATCACGTGACTCTGCAGGCACTGATCACGTGGCTGATCAAGTCCAGATCACGTGACTGAGCATGCACTGATCACGTGGCTATCATGCACTGATGACGTGACTGCGCATGCACTGATGACGTGGCTGATCGGGCACTGATCACATGGCTCATCATGCACTGATCACGTGTTTATCAGGCAATGATCAGTGACTGACAGGCGCTGATCATGGGACTGTGCACGCACTGATCACGTGGCTATCATGCACTGATCACGTGACTGCGCATGCACTGATGACGTGGCTGTTCGGGCACTGATCACGTGTTTATCAGGCAGTGATCAGTGACTGACAGGCGCTGATCAGGGGACTGTGCACGCACTGATCAGGTGGCTGATCAGGAACTGACCACCTGACCGCGCATGCAGTGATCACGTGGCTGGTCGTTCACTGATCACGTGTTTATCATACGGTGATCACGTGACTGAGAGGCGCTGATCACGTGACTGTGCCGTCAGTGATCACGTGGCTGAGCAGGCACTGATATCGTGACTGAGCATGCACTGATCATGTGCCGGGAGCCGGGGAGGCATTCCACTCTGGACAAAGGTCATGAGGAAGGAGGCTCGGCATACGCAAATGCGGGATCGAGCCTCAGGAGTCCACCCGGATATTCTCGAGCATCTCCCCCAAAAAAACCGGAGTCTGCCTACTGTATTGCTTTGTGCTCTCACCTCTGATTTCACTGGGGGCTGTCCCCCACCACCATCTCGCTCTCTCTGTCAAAGAGTTAACTTACAGCTCCAATTCATAAAGTTCCTTGTCATTCTTCCCTTTAACTTCCAGCTGAGTCTCCATCTGGAGCGCGGAACCCACCACGCTTACTAATTATGCCTGGGCTGCTAAGACCCACTCGAGAAGGTGTCTAGGGTGAGGCACCTTTCGCTATTCGAGAGGGCGCCTGCGGCCTACGTAAGTGGTGCAAACTTCTTGTCTTGAAGTTTGATTGGTCTTCCGCGTAAACCAAGCTACTCAGTCTCTTTTCTCCACCGAATTTTCCTACTGAGCTCTCCTCATACTATTATTCTTGACATCTCTGATTAGCATATAAATAGTCGCCTAGGCCATCTCTCCTTCGAATACCCTGGATCAGTTGGGGCTGGTCCCCGGCAGGTGGCGACCGAACAGGGACCTCAGGAGGCAATACTCAAAGAGCTGAGCAGACACGAACCACGCAATCAGCAGGCAATAAGCATGGAGCTCAGCAGTGACGAATCATGCTGCTCAACTGGCAATAATCAAGCACGTGACCAGGCAGGAATCACGCAGCTCAGCTGGCAATTGTCATGCAGATGAGCCGGCAGGAATCACGCAGCTCAGCAGGCCCTGATCACGTGACTCTGCAGGCACTGATCACGTGGCTGATCAAGTCCAGATCACGTGACTGAGCATGCACTGATCACGTGGCTATCATGCACTGATGACGTGACTGCGCATGCACTGATGACGTGGCTGATCGGGCACTGATCACATGGCTCATCATGCACTGATCACGTGTTTATCAGGCAATGATCAGTGACTGACAGGCGCTGATCATGGGACTGTGCACGCACTGATCACGTGGCTATCATGCACTGATCACGTGACTGCGCATGCACTGATGACGTGGCTGTTCGGGCACTGATCACGTGTTTATCAGGCAGTGATCAGTGACTGACAGGCGCTGATCAGGGGACTGTGCACGCACTGATCAGGTGGCTGATCAGGAACTGACCACCTGACCGCGCATGCAGTGATCACGTGGCTGGTCGTTCACTGATCACGTGTTTATCATACGGTGATCACGTGACTGAGAGGCGCTGATCACGTGACTGTGCCGTCAGTGATCACGTGGCTGAGCAGGCACTGATATCGTGACTGAGCATGCACTGATCATGTGCCGGGAGCCGGGGAGGCATTCCACTCTGGACAAAGGTCATGAGGAAGGAGGCTCGGCATACGCAAATGCGGGATCGAGCCTCAGGAGTCCACCCGGATATTCTCGAGCATCTCCCCCCAAAAAAACCGGAGTCTGCCTACTGTATTGCTTTGTGCTCTCACCTCTGATTTCACTGGGGGCTGTCCCCCACCACCATCTCGCTCTCTCTGTCAAAGAGTTAACTTACAGCTCCAATTCATAAAGTTCCTTGTCATTCTTCCCTTTAACTTCCAGCTGAGTCTCCATCTGGAGCGCGGAACCCACCACGCTTACTAATTATGCCTGGGCTGCTAAGACCCACTCGAGAAGGTGTCTAGGGTGAGGCACCTTTCGCTATTCGAGGGCGCCTGCGGCCTACGTAAGTGGTGCAAACTTCTTGTCTTGAAGTTTGATTGGTCTTCCGCGTAAACCAAGCTACTCAGTCTCTTTTCTCCACCGAATTTTCCTACTGAGCTCTCCTCATACTATTATTCTTGACATCTCTGATTAGCATATAAATAGTCGCCTAGGCCATCTCTCCTTCGAATACCCTGGATCAGTTGGGGCTGGTCCCCGGCAGGTGGCGACCGAACAGGGACCTCAGGAGGCAATACTCAAAGAGCTGAGCAGACACGAACCACGCAATCAGCAGGCAATAAGCATGGAGCTCAGCAGTGACGAATCATGCTGCTCAACTGGCAATAATCAAGCACGTGACCAGGCAGGAATCACGCAGCTCAGCTGGCAATTGTCAAGCAGATGAGCCGACAGGAATCACGCAGCTCAGCTGGCAATTGTCATGCAGATGAGCCGGCAGGAATCACGCAGCTCAGCAGGCCCTGATCACGTGACTCTGCAGGCACTGATCACGTGGCTGATCAAGTCCAGATCACGTGACTGAGCATGCACTGATCACGTGGCTATCATGCACTGATGACGTGACTGCGCATGCACTGATGACGTGGCTGATCGGGCACTGATCACATGGCTCATCATGCACTGATCACGTGTTTATCAGGCAATGATCAGTGACTGACAGGCGCTGATCATGGGACTGTGCACGCACTGATCACGTGGCTATCATGCACTGATCACGTGACTGCGCATGCACTGATGACGTGGCTGTTCGGGCACTGATCACGTGTTTATCAGGCAGTGATCAGTGACTGACAGGCGCTGATCAGGGGACTGTGCACGCACTGATCAGGTGGCTGATCAGGAACTGACCACCTGACCGCGCATGCAGTGATCACGTGGCTGGTCGTTCACTGATCACGTGTTTATCATACGGTGATCACGTGACTGAGAGGCGCTGATCACGTGACTGTGCCGTCAGTGATCACGTGGCTGAGCAGGCACTGATATCGTGACTGAGCATGCACTGATCATGTGCCGGGAGCCGGGGAGGCATTCCACTCTGGACAAAGGTCATGAGGAAGGAGGCTCGGCATACGCAAATGCGGGATCGAGCCTCAGGAGTCCACCCGGATATTCTCGAGCATCTCCCCCAAAAAAACCGGAGTCTGCCTACTGTATTGCTTTGTGCTCTCACCTCTGATTTCACTGGGGGCTGTCCCCCACCACCATCTCGCTCTCTCTGTCAAAGAGTTAACTTACAGCTCCAATTCATAAAGTTCCTTGTCATTCTTCCCTTTAACTTCCAGCTGAGTCTCCATCTGGAGCGCGGAACCCACCACGCTTACTAATTATGCCTGGGCTGCTAAGACCCACTCGAGAAGGTGTCTAGGGTGAGGCACCTTTCGCTATTCGAGAGGGCGCCTGCGGCCTACGTAAGTGGTGCAAACTTCTTGTCTTGAAGTTTGATTGGTCTTCCGCGTAAACCAAGCTACTCAGTCTCTTTTCTCCACCGAATTTTCCTACTGAGCTCTCCTCATACTATTATTCTTGACATCTCTGATTAGCATATAAATAGTCGCCTAGGCCATCTCTCCTTCGAATACCCTGGATCAGTTGGGGCTGGTCCCCGGCAGGTGGCGACCGAACAGGGACCTCAGGAGGCAATACTCAAAGAGCTGAGCAGACACGAACCACGCAATCAGCAGGCAATAAGCATGGAGCTCAGCAGTGACGAATCATGCTGCTCAACTGGCAATAATCAAGCACGTGACCAGGCAGGAATCACGCAGCTCAGCTGGCAATTGTCAAGCAGATGAGCCGACAGGAATCACGCAGCTCAGCTGGCAATTGTCATGCAGATGAGCCGGCAGGAATCACGCAGCTCAGCAGGCCCTGATCACGTGACTCTGCAGGCACTGATCACGTGGCTGATCAAGTCCAGATCACGTGACTGAGCATGCACTGATCACGTGGCTATCATGCACTGATGACGTGACTGCGCATGCACTGATGACGTGGCTGCACTGATCACATGGCTCATCATGCACTGATCACGTGTTTATCAGGCAATGATCAGTGACTGACAGGCGCTGATCATGGGACTGTGCACGCACTGATCACGTGGCTATCATGCACTGATCACGTGACTGCGCATGCACTGATCACGTGGCTGTTCGTTCACTGATCACGTGTTTGATCATGACGGTGATCACGTGACTGAGAGGCGCTGATCACGTGACTGGTGCACGTCACGTGATCACGTGGACTGAGCATCACGTGGCTGAGCAGGCACTGATATCGTGACTGAGCATGCACTGATCATGTGCCGGGAGCCGGGGAGGCATTCCACTCTGGACAAAGGTCATGAGGAAGGAGGCTCGGCATACGCAAATGCGGGATCGAGCCTCAGGAGTCCACCCGGATATTCTCGAGCATCTCCCCCCAAAAAAACCGGAGTCTGCCTACTGTATTGCTTTGTGCTCTCACCTCTGATTTCACTGGGGGCTGTCCCCCACCACCATCTCGCTCTCTCTGTCAAAGAGTTAACTTACAGCTCCAATTCATAAAGTTCCTTGTCATTCTTCCCTTTAACTTCCAGCTGAGTCTCCATCTGGAGCGCGGAACCCACCACGCTTACTAATTATGCCTGGGCTGCTAAGACCCACTCGAGAAGGTGTCTAGGGTGAGGCACCTTTCGCTATTCGAGAGGGCGCCTGCGGCCTACGTAAGTGGTGCAAACTTCTTGTCTTGAAGTTTGATTGGTCTTCCGCGTAAACCAAGCTACTCAGTCTCTTTTCTCCACCGAATTTTCCTACTGAGCTCTCCTCATACTATTATTCTTGACATCTCTGATTAGCATATAAATAGTCGCCTAGGCCATCTCTCCTTCGAATACCCTGGATCAGTTGGGGCTGGTCCCCGGCAGGTGGCGACCGAACAGGGACCTCAGGAGGCAATACTCAAAGAGCTGAGCAGACACGAACCACGCAATCAGCAGGCAATAAGCATGGAGCTCAGCAGTGACGAATCATGCTGCTCAACTGGCAATAATCAAGCACGTGACCAGGCAGGAATCACGCAGCTCAGCTGGCAATTGTCAAGCAGATGAGCCGACAGGAATCACGCAGCTCAGCTGGCAATTGTCATGCAGATGAGCCGGCAGGAATCACGCAGCTCAGCAGGCCCTGATCACGTGACTCTGCAGGCACTGATCACGTGGCTGATCAAGTCCAGATCACGTGACTGAGCATGCACTGATCACGTGGCTATCATGCACTGATGACGTGACTGCGCATGCACTGATGACGTGGCTGATCGGGCACTGATCACATGGCTCATCATGCACTGATCACGTGTTTATCAGGCAATGATCAGTGACTGACAGGCGCTGATCATGGGACTGTGCACGCACTGATCACGTGGCTATCATGCACTGATCACGTGACTGCGCATGCACTGATGACGTGGCTGTTCGGGCACTGATCACGTGTTTATCAGGCAGTGATCAGTGACTGACAGGCGCTGATCAGGGGACTGTGCACGCACTGATCAGGTGGCTGATCAGGAACTGACCACCTGACCGCGCATGCAGTGATCACGTGGCTGGTCGTTCACTGATCACGTGTTTATCATACGGTGATCACGTGACTGAGAGGCGCTGATCACGTGACTGTGCCGTCAGTGATCACGTGGCTGAGCAGGCACTGATATCGTGACTGAGCATGCACTGATCATGTGCCGGGAGCCGGGGAGGCATTCCACTCTGGACAAAGGTCATGAGGAAGGAGGCTCGGCATACGCAAATGCGGGATCGAGCCTCAGGAGTCCACCCGGATATTCTCGAGCATCTCCCCCCAAAAAACCGGAGTCTGCCTACTGTATTGCTTTGTGCTCTCACCTCTGATTTCACTGGGGGCTGTCCCCCACCACCATCTCGCTCTCTCTGTCAAAGAGTTAACTTACAGCTCCAATTCATAAAGTTCCTTGTCATTCTTCCCTTTAACTTCCAGCTGAGTCTCCATCTGGAGCGCGGAACCCACCACGCTTACTAATTATGCCTGGGCTGCTAAGACCCACTCGAGAAGGTGTCTAGGGTGAGGCACCTTTCGCTATTCGAGAGGGCGCCTGCGGCCTACGTAAGTGGTGCAAACTTCTTGTCTTGAAGTTTGATTGGTCTTCCGCGTAAACCAAGCTACTCAGTCTCTTTTCTCCACCGAATTTTCCTACTGAGCTCTCCTCATACTATTATTCTTGACATCTCTGATTAGCATATAAATAGTCGCCTAGGCCATCTCTCCTTCGAATACCCTGGATCAGTTGGGGCTGGTCCCCGGCAGGTGGCGACCGAACAGGGACCTCAGGAGGCAATACTCAAAGAGCTGAGCAGACACGAACCACGCAATCAGCAGGCAATAAGCATGGAGCTCAGCAGTGACGAATCATGCTGCTCAACTGGCAATAATCAAGCACGTGACCAGGCAGGAATCACGCAGCTCAGCTGGCAATTGTCAAGCAGATGAGCCGACAGGAATCACGCAGCTCAGCTGGCAATTGTCATGCAGATGAGCCGGCAGGAATCACGCAGCTCAGCAGGCCCTGATCACGTGACTCTGCAGGCACTGATCACGTGGCTGATCAAGTCCAGATCACGTGACTGAGCATGCACTGATCACGTGGCTATCATGCACTGATGACGTGACTGCGCATGCACTGATGACGTGGCTGATCGGGCACTGATCACATGGCTCATCATGCACTGATCACGTGTTTATCAGGCAATGATCAGTGACTGACAGGCGCTGATCATGGGACTGTGCACGCACTGATCACGTGGCTATCATGCACTGATCACGTGACTGCGCATGCACTGATGACGTGGCTGTTCGGGCACTGATCACGTGTTTATCAGGCAGTGATCAGTGACTGACAGGCGCTGATCAGGGGACTGTGCACGCACTGATCAGGTGGCTGATCAGGAACTGACCACCTGACCGCGCATGCAGTGATCACGTGGCTGGTCGTTCACTGATCACGTGTTTATCATACGGTGATCACGTGACTGAGAGGCGCTGATCACGTGACTGTGCCGTCAGTGATCACGTGGCTGAGCAGGCACTGATATCGTGACTGAGCATGCACTGATCATGTGCCGGGAGCCGGGGAGGCATTCCACTCTGGACAAAGGTCATGAGGAAGGAGGCTCGGCATACGCAAATGCGGGATCGAGCCTCAGGAGTCCACCCGGATATTCTCGAGCATCTCCCCCCAAAAAAACCGGAGTCTGCCTACTGTATTGCTTTGTGCTCTCACCTCTGATTTCACTGGGGGCTGTCCCCCACCACCATCTCGCTCTCTCTGTCAAAGAGTTAACTTACAGCTCCAATTCATAAAGTTCCTTGTCATTCTTCCCTTTAACTTCCAGCTGAGTCTCCATCTGGAGCGCGGAACCCACCACGCTTACTAATTATGCCTGGGCTGCTAAGACCCACTCGAGAAGGTGTCTAGGGTGAGGCACCTTTCGCTATTCGAGAGGGCGCCTGCGGCCTACGTAAGTGGTGCAAACTTCTTGTCTTGAAGTTTGATTGGTCTTCCGCGTAAACCAAGCTACTCAGTCTCTTTTCTCCACCGAATTTTCCTACTGAGCTCTCCTCATACTATTATTCTTGACATCTCTGATTAGCATATAAATAGTCGCCTAGGCCATCTCTCCTTCGAATACCCTGGATCAGTTGGGGCTGGTCCCCGGCAGGTGGCGACCGAACAGGGACCTCAGGAGGCAATACTCAAAGAGCTGAGCAGACACGAACCACGCAATCAGCAGGCAATAAGCATGGAGCTCAGCAGTGACGAATCATGCTGCTCAACTGGCAATAATCAAGCACGTGACCAGGCAGGAATCACGCAGCTCAGCTGGCAATTGTCAAGCAGATGAGCCGACAGGAATCACGCAGCTCAGCTGGCAATTGTCATGCAGATGAGCCGGCAGGAATCACGCAGCTCAGCAGGCCCTGATCACGTGACTCTGCAGGCACTGATCACGTGGCTGATCAAGTCCAGATCACGTGACTGAGCATGCACTGATCACGTGGCTATCATGCACTGATGACGTGACTGCGCATGCACTGATGACGTGGCTGATCGGGCACTGATCACATGGCTCATCATGCACTGATCACGTGTTTATCAGGCAATGATCAGTGACTGACAGGCGCTGATCATGGGACTGTGCACGCACTGATCACGTGGCTATCATGCACTGATCACGTGACTGCGCATGCACTGATGACGTGGCTGTTCGGGCACTGATCACGTGTTTATCAGGCAGTGATCAGTGACTGACAGGCGCTGATCAGGGGACTGTGCACGCACTGATCAGGTGGCTGATCAGGAACTGACCACCTGACCGCGCATGCAGTGATCACGTGGCTGGTCGTTCACTGATCACGTGTTTATCATACGGTGATCACGTGACTGAGAGGCGCTGATCACGTGACTGTGCCGTCAGTGATCACGTGGCTGAGCAGGCACTGATATCGTGACTGAGCATGCACTGATCATGTGCCGGGAGCCGGGGAGGCATTCCACTCTGGACAAAGGTCATGAGGAAGGAGGCTCGGCATACGCAAATGCGGGATCGAGCCTCAGGAGTCCACCCGGATATTCTCGAGCATCTCCCCAAAAAAACCGGAGTCTGCCTACTGTATTGCTTTGTGCTCTCACCTCTGATTTCACTGGGGGCTGTCCCCCACCACCATCTCGCTCTCTCTGTCAAAGAGTTAACTTACAGCTCCAATTCATAAAGTTCCTTGTCATTCTTCCCTTTAACTTCCAGCTGAGTCTCCATCTGGAGCGCGGAACCCACCACGCTTACTAATTATGCCTGGGCTGCTAAGACCCACTCGAGAAGGTGTCTAGGGTGAGGCACCTTTCGCTATTCGAGAGGGCGCCTGCGGCCTACGTAAGTGGTGCAAACTTCTTGTCTTGAAGTTTGATTGGTCTTCCGCGTAAACCAAGCTACTCAGTCTCTTTTCTCCACCGAATTTTCCTACTGAGCTCTCCTCATACTATTATTCTTGACATCTCTGATTAGCATATAAATAGTCGCCTAGGCCATCTCTCCTTCGAATACCCTGGATCAGTTGGGGCTGGTCCCCGGCAGGTGGCGACCGAACAGGGACCTCAGGAGGCAATACTCAAAGAGCTGAGCAGACACGAACCACGCAATCAGCAGGCAATAAGCATGGAGCTCAGCAGTGACGAATCATGCTGCTCAACTGGCAATAATCAAGCACGTGACCAGGCAGGAATCACGCAGCTCAGCTGGCAATTGTCAAGCAGATGAGCCGACAGGAATCACGCAGCTCAGCTGGCAATTGTCATGCAGATGAGCCGGCAGGAATCACGCAGCTCAGCAGGCCCTGATCACGTGACTCTGCAGGCACTGATCACGTGGCTGATCAAGTCCAGATCACGTGACTGAGCATGCACTGATCACGTGGCTATCATGCACTGATGACGTGACTGCGCATGCACTGATGACGTGGCTGATCGGGCACTGATCACATGGCTCATCATGCACTGATCACGTGTTTATCAGGCAATGATCAGTGACTGACAGGCGCTGATCATGGGACTGTGCACGCACTGATCACGTGGCTATCATGCACTGATCACGTGACTGCGCATGCACTGATGACGTGGCTGTTCGGGCACTGATCACGTGTTTATCAGGCAGTGATCAGTGACTGACAGGCGCTGATCAGGGGACTGTGCACGCACTGATCAGGTGGCTGATCAGGAACTGACCACCTGACCGCGCATGCAGTGATCACGTGGCTGGTCGTTCACTGATCACGTGTTTATCATACGGTGATCACGTGACTGAGAGGCGCTGATCACGTGACTGTGCCGTCAGTGATCACGTGGCTGAGCAGGCACTGATATCGTGACTGAGCATGCACTGATCATGTGCCGGGAGCCGGGGAGGCATTCCACTCTGGACAAAGGTCATGAGGAAGGAGGCTCGGCATACGCAAATGCGGGATCGAGCCTCAGGAGTCCACCCGGATATTCTCGAGCATCTCCCCCCAAAAAAACCGGAGTCTGCCTACTGTATTGCTTTGTGCTCTCACCTCTGATTTCACTGGGGGCTGTCCCCCACCACCATCTCGCTCTCTCTGTCAAAGAGTTAACTTACAGCTCCAATTCATAAAGTTCCTTGTCATTCTTCCCTTTAACTTCCAGCTGAGTCTCCATCTGGAGCGCGGAACCCACCACGCTTACTAATTATGCCTGGGCTGCTAAGACCCACTCGAGAAGGTGTCTAGGGTGAGGCACCTTTCGCTATTCGAGAGGGCGCCTGCGGCCTACGTAAGTGGTGCAAACTTCTTGTCTTGAAGTTTGATTGGTCTTCCGCGTAAACCAAGCTACTCAGTCTCTTTTCTCCACCGAATTTTCCTACTGAGCTCTCCTCATACTATTATTCTTGACATCTCTGATTAGCATATAAATAGTCGCCTAGGCCATCTCTCCTTCGAATACCCTGGATCAGTTGGGGCTGGTCCCCGGCAGGTGGCGACCGAACAGGGACCTCAGGAGGCAATACTCAAAGAGCTGAGCAGACACGAACCACGCAATCAGCAGGCAATAAGCATGGAGCTCAGCAGTGACGAATCATGCTGCTCAACTGGCAATAATCAAGCACGTGACCAGGCAGGAATCACGCAGCTCAGCTGGCAATTGTCAAGCAGATGAGCCGACAGGAATCACGCAGCTCAGCTGGCAATTGTCATGCAGATGAGCCGGCAGGAATCACGCAGCTCAGCAGGCCCTGATCACGTGACTCTGCAGGCACTGATCACGTGGCTGATCAAGTCCAGATCACGTGACTGAGCATGCACTGATCACGTGGCTATCATGCACTGATGACGTGACTGCGCATGCACTGATGACGTGGCTGATCGGGCACTGATCACATGGCTCATCATGCACTGATCACGTGTTTATCAGGCAATGATCAGTGACTGACAGGCGCTGATCATGGGACTGTGCACGCACTGATCACGTGGCTATCATGCACTGATCACGTGACTGCGCATGCACTGATGACGTGGCTGTTCGGGCACTGATCACGTGTTTATCAGGCAGTGATCAGTGACTGACAGGCGCTGATCAGGGGACTGTGCACGCACTGATCAGGTGGCTGATCAGGAACTGACCACCTGACCGCGCATGCAGTGATCACGTGGCTGGTCGTTCACTGATCACGTGTTTATCATACGGTGATCACGTGACTGAGAGGCGCTGATCACGTGACTGTGCCGTCAGTGATCACGTGGCTGAGCAGGCACTGATATCGTGACTGAGCATGCACTGATCATGTGCCGGGAGCCGGGGAGGCATTCCACTCTGGACAAAGGTCATGAGGAAGGAGGCTCGGCATACGCAAATGCGGGATCGAGCCTCAGGAGTCCACCCGGATATTCTCGAGCATCTCCCCCCAAAAAAACCGGAGTCTGCCTACTGTATTGCTTTGTGCTCTCACCTCTGATTTCACTGGGGGCTGTCCCCCACCACCATCTCGCTCTCTCTGTCAAAGAGTTAACTTACAGCTCCAATTCATAAAGTTCCTTGTCATTCTTCCCTTTAACTTCCAGCTGAGTCTCCATCTGGAGCGCGGAACCCACCACGCTTACTAATTATGCCTGGGCTGCTAAGACCCACTCGAGAAGGTGTCTAGGGTGAGGCACCTTTCGCTATTCGAGAGGGCGCCTGCGGCCTACGTAAGTGGTGCAAACTTCTTGTCTTGAAGTTTGATTGGTCTTCCGCGTAAACCAAGCTACTCAGTCTCTTTTCTCCACCGAATTTTCCTACTGAGCTCTCCTCATACTATTATTCTTGACATCTCTGATTAGCATATAAATAGTCGCCTAGGCCATCTCTCCTTCGAATACCCTGGATCAGTTGGGGCTGGTCCCCGGCAGGTGGCGACCGAACAGGGACCTCAGGAGGCAATACTCAAAGAGCTGAGCAGACACGAACCACGCAATCAGCAGGCAATAAGCATGGAGCTCAGCAGTGACGAATCATGCTGCTCAACTGGCAATAATCAAGCACGTGACCAGGCAGGAATCACAAGCAGCTCAGCTGGCAATTGTCATGCAGATGAGCCGGCAGGAATCACGCAGCTCAGCAGGCCCTGATCACGTGACTCTGCAGGCACTGATCACGTGGCTGATCAAGTCCAGATCACGTGACTGAGCATGCACTGATCACGTGGCTATCATGCACTGATGACGTGACTGCGCATGCACTGATGACGTGGCTGATCGGGCACTGATCACATGGCTCATCATGCACTGATCACGTGTTTATCAGGCAATGATCAGTGACTGACAGGCGCTGATCATGGGACTGTGCACGCACTGATCACGTGGCTATCATGCACTGATCACGTGACTGCGCATGCACTGATGACGTGGCTGTTCGGGCACTGATCACGTGTTTATCAGGCAGTGATCAGTGACTGACAGGCGCTGATCAGGGGACTGTGCACGCACTGATCAGGTGGCTGATCAGGAACTGACCACCTGACCGCGCATGCAGTGATCACGTGGCTGGTCGTTCACTGATCACGTGTTTATCATACGGTGATCACGTGACTGAGAGGCGCTGATCACGTGACTGTGCCGTCAGTGATCACGTGGCTGAGCAGGCACTGATATCGTGACTGAGCATGCACTGATCATGTGCCGGGAGCCGGGGAGGCATTCCACTCTGGACAAAGGTCATGAGGAAGGAGGCTCGGCATACGCAAATGCGGGATCGAGCCTCAGGAGTCCACCCGGATATTCTCGAGCATCTCCCCCCAAAAAAACCGGAGTCTGCCTACTGTATTGCTTTGTGCTCTCACCTCTGATTTCACTGGGGGCTGTCCCCCACCACCATCTCGCTCTCTCTGTCAAAGAGTTAACTTACAGCTCCAATTCATAAAGTTCCTTGTCATTCTTCCCTTTAACTTCCAGCTGAGTCTCCATCTGGAGCGCGGAACCCACCACGCTTACTAATTATGCCTGGGCTGCTAAGACCCACTCGAGAAGGTGTCTAGGGTGAGGCACCTTTCGCTATTCGAGAGGGCGCCTGCGGCCTACGTAAGTGGTGCAAACTTCTTGTCTTGAAGTTTGATTGGTCTTCCGCGTAAACCAAGCTACTCAGTCTCTTTTCTCCACCGAATTTTCCTACTGAGCTCTCCTCATACTATTATTCTTGACATCTCTGATTAGCATATAAATAGTCGCCTAGGCCATCTCTCCTTCGAATACCCTGGATCAGTTGGGGCTGGTCCCCGGCAGGTGGCGACCGAACAGGGACCTCAGGAGGCAATACTCAAAGAGCTGAGCAGACACGAACCACGCAATCAGCAGGCAATAAGCATGGAGCTCAGCAGTGACGAATCATGCTGCTCAACTGGCAATAATCAAGCACGTGACCAGGCAGGAATCACGCAGCTCAGCTGGCAATTGTCAAGCAGATGAGCCGACAGGAATCACGCAGCTCAGCTGGCAATTGTCATGCAGATGAGCCGGCAGGAATCACGCAGCTCAGCAGGCCCTGATCACGTGACTCTGCAGGCACTGATCACGTGGCTGATCAAGTCCAGATCACGTGACTGAGCATGCACTGATCACGTGGCTATCATGCACTGATGACGTGACTGCGCATGCACTGATGACGTGGCTGATCGGGCACTGATCACATGGCTCATCATGCACTGATCACGTGTTTATCAGGCAATGATCAGTGACTGACAGGCGCTGATCATGGGACTGTGCACGCACTGATCACGTGGCTATCATGCACTGATCACGTGACTGCGCATGCACTGATGACGTGGCTGTTCGGGCACTGATCACGTGTTTATCAGGCAGTGATCAGTGACTGACAGGCGCTGATCAGGGGACTGTGCACGCACTGATCAGGTGGCTGATCAGGAACTGACCACCTGACCGCGCATGCAGTGATCACGTGGCTGGTCGTTCACTGATCACGTGTTTATCATACGGTGATCACGTGACTGAGAGGCGCTGATCACGTGACTGTGCCGTCAGTGATCACGTGGCTGAGCAGGCACTGATATCGTGACTGAGCATGCACTGATCATGTGCCGGGAGCCGGGGAGGCATTCCACTCTGGACAAAGGTCATGAGGAAGGAGGCTCGGCATACGCAAATGCGGGATCGAGCCTCAGGAGTCCACCCGGATATTCTCGAGCATCTCCCCCCCAAAAAAACCGGAGTCTGCCTACTGTATTGCTTTGTGCTCTCACCTCTGATTTCACTGGGGGCTGTCCCCCACCACCATCTCGCTCTCTCTGTCAAAGAGTTAACTTACAGCTCCAATTCATAAAGTTCCTTGTCATTCTTCCCTTTAACTTCCAGCTGAGTCTCCATCTGGAGCGCGGAACCCACCACGCTTACTAATTATGCCTGGGCTGCTAAGACCCACTCGAGAAGGTGTCTAGGGTGAGGCACCTTTCGCTATTCGAGAGGGCGCCTGCGGCCTACGTAAGTGGTGCAAACTTCTTGTCTTGAAGTTTGATTGGTCTTCCGCGTAAACCAAGCTACTCAGTCTCTTTTCTCCACCGAATTTTCCTACTGAGCTCTCCTCATACTATTATTCTTGACATCTCTGATTAGCATATAAATAGTCGCCTAGGCCATCTCTCCTTCGAATACCCTGGATCAGTTGGGGCTGGTCCCCGGCAGGTGGCGACCGAACAGGGACCTCAGGAGGCAATACTCAAAGAGCTGAGCAGACACGAACCACGCAATCAGCAGGCAATAAGCATGGAGCTCAGCAGTGACGAATCATGCTGCTCAACTGGCAATAATCAAGCACGTGACCAGGCAGGAATCACGCAGCTCAGCTGGCAATTGTCAAGCAGATGAGCCGACAGGAATCACGCAGCTCAGCTGGCAATTGTCATGCAGATGAGCCGGCAGGAATCACGCAGCTCAGCAGGCCCTGATCACGTGACTCTGCAGGCACTGATCACGTGGCTGATCAAGTCCAGATCACGTGACTGAGCATGCACTGATCACGTGGCTATCATGCACTGATGACGTGACTGCGCATGCACTGATGACGTGGCTGATCGGGCACTGATCACATGGCTCATCATGCACTGATCACGTGTTTATCAGGCAATGATCAGTGACTGACAGGCGCTGATCATGGGACTGTGCACGCACTGATCACGTGGCTATCATGCACTGATCACGTGACTGCGCATGCACTGATGACGTGGCTGTTCGGGCACTGATCACGTGTTTATCAGGCAGTGATCAGTGACTGACAGGCGCTGATCAGGGGACTGTGCACGCACTGATCAGGTGGCTGATCAGGAACTGACCACCTGACCGCGCATGCAGTGATCACGTGGCTGGTCGTTCACTGATCACGTGTTTATCATACGGTGATCACGTGACTGAGAGGCGCTGATCACGTGACTGTGCCGTCAGTGATCACGTGGCTGAGCAGGCACTGATATCGTGACTGAGCATGCACTGATCATGTGCCGGGAGCCGGGGAGGCATTCCACTCTGGACAAAGGTCATGAGGAAGGAGGCTCGGCATACGCAAATGCGGGATCGAGCCTCAGGAGTCCACCCGGATATTCTCGAGCATCTCCCCCAAAAAAACCGGAGTCTGCCTACTGTATTGCTTTGTGCTCTCACCTCTGATTTCACTGGGGGCTGTCCCCCACCACCATCTCGCTCTCTCTGTCAAAGAGTTAACTTACAGCTCCAATTCATAAAGTTCCTTGTCATTCTTCCCTTTAACTTCCAGCTGAGTCTCCATCTGGAGCGCGGAACCCACCACGCTTACTAATTATGCCTGGGCTGCTAAGACCCACTCGAGAAGGTGTCTAGGGTGAGGCACCTTTCGCTATTCGAGAGGGCGCCTGCGGCCTACGTAAGTGGTGCAAACTTCTTGTCTTGAAGTTTGATTGGTCTTCCGCGTAAACCAAGCTACTCAGTCTCTTTTCTCCACCGAATTTTCCTACTGAGCTCTCCTCATACTATTATTCTTGACATCTCTGATTAGCATATAAATAGTCGCCTAGGCCATCTCTCCTTCGAATACCCTGGATCAGTTGGGGCTGGTCCCCGGCAGGTGGCGACCGAACAGGGACCTCAGGAGGCAATACTCAAAGAGCTGAGCAGACACGAACCACGCAATCAGCAGGCAATAAGCATGGAGCTCATCAGTGACGAATCATGCTGCTCAACTGGCAATAATCAAGCACGTGACCAGGCAGGAATCACGCAGCTCAGCTGGCAATTGTCAAGCAGATGAGCCGACAGGAATCACGCAGCTCAGCTGGCAATTGTCATGCAGATGAGCCGGCAGGAATCACGCAGCTCAGCAGGCCCTGATCACGTGACTCTGCAGGCACTGATCACGTGGCTGATCAAGTCCAGATCACGTGACTGAGCATGCACTGATCACGTGGCTATCATGCACTGATGACGTGACTGCGCATGCACTGATGACGTGGCTGATCGGGCACTGATCACATGGCTCATCATGCACTGATCACGTGTTTATCGGGCAGTGATCAGTGACTGACAGGCGCTGATCAGGGGACTGTGCACGCACTGATCAGGTGGCTGATCAGGAACTGACCACCTGACCTCGCATGCAGTGATCACGTGGCTGGTCGTTCACTGATCACGTGTTTATCATAGGGTGATCACGTGACTGAGAGGCGCTGATCACGTGACTGTGCCGTCAGTGATCACGTGGCTGAGCAGGCACTGATATCGTGACTGAGCATGCACTGATCATGTGCCGGGAGCCTGGGAGGCATTCCACTCTGGACAAAGGTCATGAGGAAGGAGGCTCGGCATACGCAAATGCGGGATCGAGCCTCAGGAGTCCACCCGGATATTCTCGAGCATCTCCCCCCAAAAAACCGGAGTCTGCCTACTGTATTGCTTTGTGCTCTCACCTCTGATTTCACTGGGGGCTGTCCCCCACCACCATCTCGCTCTCTCTGTCAAAGAGTTAACTTACAGCTCCAATTCATAAAGTTCCTTGTCATTCTTCCCTTTAACTTCCAGCTGAGTCTCCATCTGGAGCGCGGAACCCACCACGCTTACTAATTATGCCTGGGCTGCTAAGACCCACTCGAGAAGGTGTCTAGGGTGAGGCACCTTTCGCTATTCGAGAGGGCGCCTGCGGCCTACGTAAGTGGTGCAAACTTCTTGTCTTGAAGTTTGATTGGTCTTCCGCGTAAACCAAGCTACTCAGTCTCTTTTCTCCACCGAATTTTCCTACTGAGCTCTCCTCATACTATTATTCTTGACATCTCTGATTAGCATATAAATAGTCGCCTAGGCCATCTCTCCTTCGAATACCCTGGATCAGTTGGGGCTGGTCCCCGGCAGGTGGCGACCGAACAGGGACCTCAGGAGGCAATACTCAAAGAGCTGAGCAGACACGAACCACGCAATCAGCAGGCAATAAGCATGGAGCTCAGCAGTGACGAATCATGCTGCTCAACTGGCAATAATCAAGCACGTGACCAGGCAGGAATCACGCAGCTCAGCTGGCAATTGTCAAGCAGATGAGCCGACAGGAATCACGCAGCTCAGCTGGCAATTGTCATGCAGATGAGCCGGCAGGAATCACGCAGCTCAGCAGGCCCTGATCACGTGACTCTGCAGGCACTGATCACGTGGCTGATCAAGTCCAGATCACGTGACTGAGCATGCACTGATCACGTGGCTATCATGCACTGATGACGTGACTGCGCATGCACTGATGACGTGGCTGATCGGGCACTGATCACATGGCTCATCATGCACTGATCACGTGTTTATCAGGCAATGATCAGTGACTGACAGGCGCTGATCATGGGACTGTGCACGCACTGATCACGTGGCTATCATGCACTGATCACGTGACTGCGCATGCACTGATGACGTGGCTGTTCGGGCACTGATCACGTGTTTATCAGGCAGTGATCAGTGACTGACAGGCGCTGATCAGGGGACTGTGCACGCACTGATCAGGTGGCTGATCAGGAACTGACCACCTGACCGCGCATGCAGTGATCACGTGGCTGGTCGTTCACTGATCACGTGTTTATCATACGGTGATCACGTGACTGAGAGGCGCTGATCACGTGACTGTGCCGTCAGTGATCACGTGGCTGAGCAGGCACTGATATCGTGACTGAGCATGCACTGATCATGTGCCGGGAGCCGGGGAGGCATTCCACTCTGGACAAAGGTCATGAGGAAGGAGGCTCGGCATACGCAAATGCGGGATCGAGCCTCAGGAGTCCACCCGGATATTCTCGAGCATCTCCCCCAAAAAAACCGGAGTCTGCCTACTGTATTGCTTTGTGCTCTCACCTCTGATTTCACTGGGGGCTGTCCCCCACCACCATCTCGCTCTCTCTGTCAAAGAGTTAACTTACAGCTCCAATTCATAAAGTTCCTTGTCATTCTTCCCTTTAACTTCCAGCTGAGTCTCCATCTGGAGCGCGGAACCCACCACGCTTACTAATTATGCCTGGGCTGCTAAGACCCACTCGAGAAGGTGTCTAGGGTGAGGCACCTTTCGCTATTCGAGAGGGCGCCTGCGGCCTACGTAAGTGGTGCAAACTTCTTGTCTTGAAGTTTGATTGGTCTTCCGCGTAAACCAAGCTACTCAGTCTCTTTTCTCCACCGAATTTTCCTACTGAGCTCTCCTCATACTATTATTCTTGACATCTCTGATTAGCATATAAATAGTCGCCTAGGCCATCTCTCCTTCGAATACCCTGGATCAGTTGGGGCTGGTCCCCGGCAGGTGGCGACCGAACAGGGACCTCAGGAGGCAATACTCAAAGAGCTGAGCAGACACGAACCACGCAATCAGCAGGCAATAAGCATGGAGCTCAGCAGTGACGAATCATGCTGCTCAACTGGCAATAATCAAGCACGTGACCAGGCAGGAATCACGCAGCTCAGCTGGCAATTGTCAAGCAGATGAGCCGACAGGAATCACGCAGCTCAGCTGGCAATTGTCATGCAGATGAGCCGGCAGGAATCACGCAGCTCAGCAGGCCCTGATCACGTGACTCTGCAGGCACTGATCACGTGGCTGATCAAGTCCAGATCACGTGACTGAGCATGCACTGATCACGTGGCTATCATGCACTGATGACGTGACTGCGCATGCACTGATGACGTGGCTGATCGGGCACTGATCACATGGCTCATCATGCACTGATCACGTGTTTATCAGGCAATGATCAGTGACTGACAGGCGCTGATCATGGGACTGTGCACGCACTGATCACGTGGCTATCATGCACTGATCACGTGACTGCGCATGCACTGATGACGTGGCTGTTCGGGCACTGATCACGTGTTTATCAGGCAGTGATCAGTGACTGACAGGCGCTGATCAGGGGACTGTGCACGCACTGATCAGGTGGCTGATCAGGAACTGACCACCTGACCGCGCATGCAGTGATCACGTGGCTGGTCGTTCACTGATCACGTGTTTATCATACGGTGATCACGTGACTGAGAGGCGCTGATCACGTGACTGTGCCGTCAGTGATCACGTGGCTGAGCAGGCACTGATATCGTGACTGAGCATGCACTGATCATGTGCCGGGAGCCGGGGAGGCATTCCACTCTGGACAAAGGTCATGAGGAAGGAGGCTCGGCATACGCAAATGCGGGATCGAGCCTCAGGAGTCCACCCGGATATTCTCGAGCATCTCCCCCCCAAAAAACCGGAGTCTGCCTACTGTATTGCTTTGTGCTCTCACCTCTGATTTCACTGGGGGCTGTCCCCCACCACCATCTCGCTCTCTCTGTCAAAGAGTTAACTTACAGCTCCAATTCATAAAGTTCCTTGTCATTCTTCCCTTTAACTTCCAGCTGAGTCTCCATCTGGAGCGCGGAACCCACCACGCTTACTAATTATGCCTGGGCTGCTAAGACCCACTCGAGAAGGTGTCTAGGGTGAGGCACCTTTCGCTATTCGAGAGGGCGCCTGCGGCCTACGTAAGTGGTGCAAACTTCTTGTCTTGAAGTTTGATTGGTCTTCCGCGTAAACCAAGCTACTCAGTCTCTTTTCTCCACCGAATTTTCCTACTGAGCTCTCCTCATACTATTATTCTTGACATCTCTGATTAGCATATAAATAGTCGCCTAGGCCATCTCTCCTTCGAATACCCTGGATCAGTTGGGGCTGGTCCCCGGCAGGTGGCGACCGAACAGGGACCTCAGGAGGCAATACTCAAAGAGCTGAGCAGACACGAACCACGCAATCAGCAGGCAATAAGCATGGAGCTCAGCAGTGACGAATCATGCTGCTCAACTGGCAATAATCAAGCACGTGACCAGGCAGGAATCACGCAGCTCAGCTGGCAATTGTCAAGCAGATGAGCCGACAGGAATCACGCAGCTCAGCTGGCAATTGTCATGCAGATGAGCCGGCAGGAATCACGCAGCTCAGCAGGCCCTGATCACGTGACTCTGCAGGCACTGATCACGTGGCTGATCAAGTCCAGATCACGTGACTGAGCATGCACTGATCACGTGGCTATCATGCACTGATGACGTGACTGCGCATGCACTGATGACGTGGCTGATCGGGCACTGATCACATGGCTCATCATGCACTGATCACGTGTTTATCAGGCAATGATCAGTGACTGACAGGCGCTGATCATGGGACTGTGCACGCACTGATCACGTGGCTATCATGCACTGATCACGTGACTGCGCATGCACTGATGACGTGGCTGTTCGGGCACTGATCACGTGTTTATCAGGCAGTGATCAGTGACTGACAGGCGCTGATCAGGGGACTGTGCACGCACTGATCAGGTGGCTGATCAGGAACTGACCACCTGACCGCGCATGCAGTGATCACGTGGCTGGTCGTTCACTGATCACGTGTTTATCATACGGTGATCACGTGACTGAGAGGCGCTGATCACGTGACTGTGCCGTCAGTGATCACGTGGCTGAGCAGGCACTGATATCGTGACTGAGCATGCACTGATCATGTGCCGGGAGCCGGGGAGGCATTCCACTCTGGACAAAGGTCATGAGGAAGGAGGCTCGGCATACGCAAATGCGGGATCGAGCCTCAGGAGTCCACCCGGATATTCTCGAGCATCTCCCCCAAAAAAACCGGAGTCTGCCTACTGTATTGCTTTGTGCTCTCACCTCTGATTTCACTGGGGGCTGTCCCCCACCACCATCTCGCTCTCTCTGTCAAAGAGTTAACTTACAGCTCCAATTCATAAAGTTCCTTGTCATTCTTCCCTTTAACTTCCAGCTGAGTCTCCATCTGGAGCGCGGAACCCACCACGCTTACTAATTATGCCTGGGCTGCTAAGACCCACTCGAGAAGGTGTCTAGGGTGAGGCACCTTTCGCTATTCGAGAGGGCGCCTGCGGCCTACGTAAGTGGTGCAAACTTCTTGTCTTGAAGTTTGATTGGTCTTCCGCGTAAACCAAGCTACTCAGTCTCTTTTCTCCACCGAATTTTCCTACTGAGCTCTCCTCATACTATTATTCTTGACATCTCTGATTAGCATATAAATAGTCGCCTAGGCCATCTCTCCTTCGAATACCCTGGATCAGTTGGGGCTGGTCCCCGGCAGGTGGCGACCGAACAGGGACCTCAGGAG
Source organism: Bos javanicus (assembly GCF_032452875.1). Taxonomy (NCBI): domain Eukaryota; kingdom Metazoa; phylum Chordata; class Mammalia; order Artiodactyla; family Bovidae; genus Bos; species Bos javanicus. The sequence continues at coordinate 10,930 of NW_026894159.1, read as the reverse complement.
GCAATACTCAAAGAGCTGAGCAGACACGAACCACGCAATCAGCAGGCAATAAGCATGGAGCTCAGCAGTGACGAATCATGCTGCTCAACTGGCAATAATCAAGCACGTGACCAGGCAGGAATCACGCAGCTCAGCTGGCAATTGTCAAGCAGATGAGCCGACAGGAATCACGCAGCTCAGCTGGCAATTGTCATGCAGATGAGCCGGCAGGAATCACGCAGCTCAGCAGGCCCTGATCACGTGACTCTGCAGGCACTGATCACGTGGCTGATCAAGTCCAGATCACGTGACTGAGCATGCACTGATCACGTGGCTATCATGCACTGATGACGTGACTGCGCATGCACTGATGACGTGGCTGATCGGGCACTGATCACATGGCTCATCATGCACTGATCACGTGTTTATCAGGCAATGATCAGTGACTGACAGGCGCTGATCATGGGACTGTGCACGCACTGATCACGTGGCTATCATGCACTGATCACGTGACTGCGCATGCACTGATGACGTGGCTGTTCGGGCACTGATCACGTGTTTATCAGGCAGTGATCAGTGACTGACAGGCGCTGATCAGGGGACTGTGCACGCACTGATCAGGTGGCTGATCAGGAACTGACCACCTGACCGCGCATGCAGTGATCACGTGGCTGGTCGTTCACTGATCACGTGTTTATCATACGGTGATCACGTGACTGAGAGGCGCTGATCACGTGACTGTGCCGTCAGTGATCACGTGGCTGAGCAGGCACTGATATCGTGACTGAGCATGCACTGATCATGTGCCGGGAGCCGGGGAGGCATTCCACTCTGGACAAAGGTCATGAGGAAGGAGGCTCGGCATACGCAAATGCGGGATCGAGCCTCAGGAGTCCACCCGGATATTCTCGAGCATCTCCCCCCAAAAACCGGAGTCTGCCTACTGTATTGCTTTGTGCTCTCACCTCTGATTTCACTGGGGGCTGTCCCCCACCACCATCTCGCTCTCTCTGTCAAAGAGTTAACTTACAGCTCCAATTCATAAAGTTCCTTGTCATTCTTCCCTTTAACTTCCAGCTGAGTCTCCATCTGGAGCGCGGAACCCACCACGCTTACTAATTATGCCTGGGCTGCTAAGACCCACTCGAGAAGGTGTCTAGGGTGAGGCACCTTTCGCTATTCGAGAGGGCGCCTGCGGCCTACGTAAGTGGTGCAAACTTCTTGTCTTGAAGTTTGATTGGTCTTCCGCGTAAACCAAGCTACTCAGTCTCTTTTCTCCACCGAATTTTCCTACTGAGCTCTCCTCATACTATTATTCTTGACATCTCTGATTAGCATATAAATAGTCGCCTAGGCCATCTCTCCTTCGAATACCCTGGATCAGTTGGGGCTGGTCCCCGGCAGGTGGCGACCGAACAGGGACCTCAGGAGGCAATACTCAAAGAGCTGAGCAGACACGAACCACGCAATCAGCAGGCAATAAGCATGGAGCTCAGCAGTGACGAATCATGCTGCTCAACTGGCAATAATCAAGCACGTGACCAGGCAGGAATCACGCAGCTCAGCTGGCAATTGTCAAGCAGATGAGCCGACAGGAATCACGCAGCTCAGCTGGCAATTGTCATGCAGATGAGCCGGCAGGAATCACGCAGCTCAGCAGGCCCTGATCACGTGACTCTGCAGGCACTGATCACGTGGCTGATCAAGTCCAGATCACGTGACTGAGCATGCACTGATCACGTGGCTATCATGCACTGATGACGTGACTGCGCATGCACTGATGACGTGGCTGATCGGGCACTGATCACATGGCTCATCATGCACTGATCACGTGTTTATCAGGCAATGATCAGTGACTGACAGGCGCTGATCATGGGACTGTGCACGCACTGATCACGTGGCTATCATGCACTGATCACGTGACTGCGCATGCACTGATGACGTGGCTGTTCGGGCACTGATCACGTGTTTATCAGGCAGTGATCAGTGACTGACAGGCGCTGATCAGGGGACTGTGCACGCACTGATCAGGTGGCTGATCAGGAACTGACCACCTGACCGCGCATGCAGTGATCACGTGGCTGGTCGTTCACTGATCACGTGTTTATCATACGGTGATCACGTGACTGAGAGGCGCTGATCACGTGACTGTGCCGTCAGTGATCACGTGGCTGAGCAGGCACTGATATCGTGACTGAGCATGCACTGATCATGTGCCGGGAGCCGGGGAGGCATTCCACTCTGGACAAAGGTCATGAGGAAGGAGGCTCGGCATACGCAAATGCGGGATCGAGCCTCAGGAGTCCACCCGGATATTCTCGAGCATCTCCCCCCAAAAAAACCGGAGTCTGCCTACTGTATTGCTTTGTGCTCTCACCTCTGATTTCACTGGGGGCTGTCCCCCACCACCATCTCGCTCTCTCTGTCAAAGAGTTAACTTACAGCTCCAATTCATAAAGTTCCTTGTCATTCTTCCCTTTAACTTCCAGCTGAGTCTCCATCTGGAGCGCGGAACCCACCACGCTTACTAATTATGCCTGGGCTGCTAAGACCCACTCGAGAAGGTGTCTAGGGTGAGGCACCTTTCGCTATTCGAGAGGGCGCCTGCGGCCTACGTAAGTGGTGCAAACTTCTTGTCTTGAAGTTTGATTGGTCTTCCGCGTAAACCAAGCTACTCAGTCTCTTTTCTCCACCGAATTTTCCTACTGAGCTCTCCTCATACTATTATTCTTGACATCTCTGATTAGCATATAAATAGTCGCCTAGGCCATCTCTCCTTCGAATACCCTGGATCAGTTGGGGCTGGTCCCCGGCAGGTGGCGACCGAACAGGGACCTCAGGAGGCAATACTCAAAGAGCTGAGCAGACACGAACCACGCAATCAGCAGGCAATAAGCATGGAGCTCAGCAGTGACGAATCATGCTGCTCAACTGGCAATAATCAAGCACGTGACCAGGCAGGAATCACGCAGCTCAGCTGGCAATTGTCAAGCAGATGAGCCGACAGGAATCACGCAGCTCAGCTGGCAATTGTCATGCAGATGAGCCGGCAGGAATCACGCAGCTCAGCAGGCCCTGATCACGTGACTCTGCAGGCACTGATCACGTGGCTGATCAAGTCCAGATCACGTGACTGAGCATGCACTGATCACGTGGCTATCATGCACTGATGACGTGACTGCGCATGCACTGATGACGTGGCTGATCGGGCACTGATCACATGGCTCATCATGCACTGATCACGTGTTTATCAGGCAATGATCAGTGACTGACAGGCGCTGATCATGGGACTGTGCACGCACTGATCACGTGGCTATCATGCACTGATCACGTGACTGCGCATGCACTGATGACGTGGCTGTTCGGGCACTGATCACGTGTTTATCAGGCAGTGATCAGTGACTGACAGGCGCTGATCAGGGGACTGTGCACGCACTGATCAGGTGGCTGATCAGGAACTGACCACCTGACCGCGCATGCAGTGATCACGTGGCTGGTCGTTCACTGATCACGTGTTTATCATACGGTGATCACGTGACTGAGAGGCGCTGATCACGTGACTGTGCCGTCAGTGATCACGTGGCTGAGCAGGCACTGATATCGTGACTGAGCATGCACTGATCATGTGCCGGGAGCCGGGGAGGCATTCCACTCTGGACAAAGGTCATGAGGAAGGAGGCTCGGCATACGCAAATGCGGGATCGAGCCTCAGGAGTCCACCCGGATATTCTCGAGCATCTCCCCCAAAAAAACCGGAGTCTGCCTACTGTATTGCTTTGTGCTCTCACCTCTGATTTCACTGGGGGCTGTCCCCCACCACCATCTCGCTCTCTCTGTCAAAGAGTTAACTTACAGCTCCAATTCATAAAGTTCCTTGTCATTCTTCCCTTTAACTTCCAGCTGAGTCTCCATCTGGAGCGCGGAACCCACCACGCTTACTAATTATGCCTGGGCTGCTAAGACCCACTCGAGAAGGTGTCTAGGGTGAGGCACCTTTCGCTATTCGAGAGGGCGCCTGCGGCCTACGTAAGTGGTGCAAACTTCTTGTCTTGAAGTTTGATTGGTCTTCCGCGTAAACCAAGCTACTCAGTCTCTTTTCTCCACCGAATTTTCCTACTGAGCTCTCCTCATACTATTATTCTTGACATCTCTGATTAGCATATAAATAGTCGCCTAGGCCATCTCTCCTTCGAATACCCTGGATCAGTTGGGGCTGGTCCCCGGCAGGTGGCGACCGAACAGGGACCTCAGGAGGCAATACTCAAAGAGCTGAGCAGACACGAATCAAGCAATCAGCAGGCAATAAGCATGGAGCTCAGCAGTGACAAATCATGCTGCTCAACTGGCAATAATCAAGCACGTGACCAGGCAGGAATCACGCAGCTCAGCTGGCAATTGTCAAGCAGATGAGCCGACAGGAATCACGCAGCTCAGCTGGCAATTGTCATGCAGATGAGCCGGCAGGAATCACGCAGCTCAGCAGGCCCTGATCACGTGACTCTGCAGGCACTGATCACGTGGCTGATCAAGTCCAGATCACGTGACTGAGCATGCACTGATCACGTGGCTATCATGCACTGACGACGTGACTGCGCATGCACTGATGACGTGGCTGTTCGGGCACTGATCACATGGCTCATCATGCACTGATCACGTGTTTATCAGGCAGTGATCAGTGACTGACAGGCGCTGATCAGGGGACTGTGCACGCACTGATCAGGTGGCTGATCAGGAACTGACCACCTGACCGCGCATGCAGTGATCACGTGGCTGGTCGTTCACTGATCACGTGTTTATCATAGGGTGATCACGTGACTGAGAGGCGCTGATCACGTGACTGTGCCGTCAGTGATCACGTGGCTGAGCAGGCACTGATATCGTGACTGAGCATGCACTGATCATGTGCCGGGAGCCGGGGAGGCATTCCACTCTGGACAAAGGTCATGAGGAAGGAGGCTCGGCATACGCAAATGCGGGATCGAGCCTCAGGAGTCCACCCGGATATTCTCGAGCATCTCCCCCCCAAAAAAAACCGGAGTCTGCCTACTGTATTGCTTTGTGCTCTCACCTCTGATTTCACTGGGGGCTGTCCCCCACCACCATCTCGCTCTCCCTGTCAAAGAGTTAACTTACAGCTCCAATTCATAAAGTTCCTTGTCATTCTTCCCTTTAACTTCCAGCTGAGTCTCCATCTGGAGCGCGGAACCCACCACGCTTACTAATTATGCCTGGGCTGCTAAGACCCACTCGAGAAGGTGTCTAGGGTGAGGCACCTTTCGCTATTCGAGAGGGCGCCTGCGGCCTACGTAGGTGGTGCAAACTTCTTGTCTTGAAGTTTGATTGGTCTTCCGCGTAAACCAAGCTACTCAGTCTCTTTTCTCCACCGAATTTTCCTACTGAGCTCTCCTCATACTATTATTCTTGACATCTCTGATTAGCATATAAATAGTCGCCTAGGCCATCTCTCCTTCGAATACCCTGGATCAGTTGGGGCTGGTCCCCGGCAGGTGGCGACCGAACAGGGACCTCAGGAGGCAATACTCAAAGAGCTGAGCAGACACGAACCACGCAATCAGCAGGCAATAAGCATGGAGCTCAGCAGTGACGAATCATGCTGCTCAACTGGCAATAATCAAGCACGTGACCAGGCAGGAATCACGCAGCTCAGCTGGCAATTGTCAAGCAGATGAGCCGACAGGAATCACGCAGCTCAGCTGGCAATTGTCATGCAGATGAGCCGGCAGGAATCACGCAGCTCAGCAGGCCCTGATCACGTGACTCTGCAGGCACTGATCACGTGGCTGATCAAGTCCAGATCACGTGACTGAGCATGCACTGATCACGTGGCTATCATGCACTGATGACGTGACTGCGCATGCACTGATGACGTGGCTGATCGGGCACTGATCACATGGCTCATCATGCACTGATCACGTGTTTATCAGGCAATGATCAGTGACTGACAGGCGCTGATCATGGGACTGTGCACGCACTGATCACGTGGCTATCATGCACTGATCACGTGACTGCGCATGCACTGATGACGTGGCTGTTCGGGCACTGATCACGTGTTTATCAGGCAGTGATCAGTGACTGACAGGCGCTGATCAGGGGACTGTGCACGCACTGATCAGGTGGCTGATCAGGAACTGACCACCTGACCGCGCATGCAGTGATCACGTGGCTGGTCGTTCACTGATCACGTGTTTATCATAGGGTGATCACGTGACTGAGAGGCGCTGATCACGTGACTGTGCCGTCAGTGATCACGTGGCTGAGCAGGCACTGATATCGTGACTGAGCATGCACTGATCATGTGCCGGGAGCCGGGGAGGCATTCCACTCTGGACAAAGGTCATGAGGAAGGAGGCTCGGCATACGCAAATGCGGGATCGAGCCTCAGGAGTCCACCCGGATATTCTCGAGCATCTCCCCCCCAAAAAAACCGGAGTCTGCCTACTGTATTGCTTTGTGCTCTCACCTCTGATTTCACTGGGGGCTGTCCCCCACCACCATCTCGCTCTCTCTGTCAAAGAGTTAACTTACAGCTCCAATTCATAAAGTTCCTTGTCATTCTTCCCTTTAACTTCCAGCTGAGTCTCCATCTGGAGCGCGGAACCCACCACGCTTACTAATTATGCCTGGGCTGCTAAGACCCACTCGAGAAGGTGTCTAGGGTGAGGCACCTTTCGCTATTCGAGAGGGCGCCTGCGGCCTACGTAAGTGGTGCAAACTTCTTGTCTTGAAGTTTGATTGGTCTTCCGCTTAAACCAAGCTACTCAGTCTCTTTTCTCCACCGAATTTTCCTACTGAGCTCTCCTCATACTATTATTCTTGACATCTCTGATTAGCATATAAATAGTCGCCTAGGCCATCTCTCCTTCGAATACCCTGGATCAGTTGGGGCTGGTCCCCGGCAGGTGGCGACCGAACAGGGACCTCAGGAGGCAATACTCAAAGAGCTGAGCAGACACGAACCACGCAATCAGCAGGCAATAAGCATGGAGCTCAGCAGTGACGAATCATGCTGCTCAACTGGCAATAATCAAGCACGTGACCAGGCAGGAATCACGCAGCTCAGCTGGCAATTGTCAAGCAGATGAGCCGACAGGAATCACGCAGCTCAGCTGGCAATTGTCATGCAGATGAGCCGGCAGGAATCACGCAGCTCAGCAGGCCCTGATCACGTGACTCTGCAGGCACTGATCACGTGGCTGATCAAGTCCAGATCACGTGACTGAGCATGCACTGATCACGTGGCTATCATGCACTGATGACGTGACTGCGCATGCACTGATGACGTGGCTGATCGGGCACTGATCACATGGCTCATCATGCACTGATCACGTGTTTATCAGGCAATGATCAGTGACTGACAGGCGCTGATCATGGGACTGTGCACGCACTGATCACGTGGCTATCATGCACTGATCACGTGACTGCGCATGCACTGATGACGTGGCTGTTCGGGCACTGATCACGTGTTTATCAGGCAGTGACCAGTGACTGCCAGGCGCTGATCAGGGGACTGTGCACGCACTGATCAGGTGGCTGATCAGGAACTGACCACCTGACCGCGCATGCAGTGATCACGTGGCTGGTCGTTCACTGATCACGTGTTTATCATAGGGTGATCACGTGACTGAGAGGCGCTGATCACGTGACTGTGCCGTCAGTGATCACGTGGCTGAGCAGGCACTGATATCGTGACTGAGCATGCACTGATCATGTGCCGGGAGCCGGGGAGGCATTCCACTCTGGACAAAGGTCATGAGGAAGGAGGCTCGGCATACGCAAATGCGGGATCGAGCCTCAGGAGTCCACCCGGATGTTCTCGAGCATCTCCCCCCCCAAAAAAAACCGGAGTCTGCCTACTGTATTGCTTTGTGCTCTCACCTCTGATTTCACTGGGGGCTGTCCCCCACCACCATCTCGCTCTCTCTGTCAAAGAGTTAACTTACAGCTCCAATTCATAAAGTTCCTTGTCATTCTTCCCTTTAACTTCCAGCTGAGTCTCCATCTGGAGCGCGGAACCCACCACGCTTACTAATTATGCCTGGGCTGCTAAGACCCACTCGAGAAGGTGTCTAGGGTGAGGCACCTTTCGCTATTCGAGAGGGCGCCTGCGGCCTACGTAAGTGGTGCAAACTTCTTGTCTTGAAGTTTGATTGGTCTTCCGCGTAAACCAAGCTACTCAGTCTCTTTTCTCCACCGAATTTTCCTACTGAGCTCTCCTCATACTATTATTCTTGACATCTCTGATTAGCATATAAATAGTCGCCTAGGCCATCTCTCCTTCGAATACCCTGGATCAGTTGGGGCTGGTCCCCGGCAGGTGGCGACCGAACAGGGACCTCAGGAGGCAATACTCAAAGAGCTGAGCAGACACGAACCACGCAATCAGCAGGCAATAAGCATGGAGCTCAGCAGTGACGAATCATGCTGCTCAACTGGCAATAATCAAGCACGTGACCAGGCAGGAATCACGCAGCTCAGCTGGCAATTGTCAAGCAGATGAGCCGACAGGAATCACGCAGCTCAGCTGGCAATTGTCATGCAGATGAGCCGGCAGGAATCACGCAGCTCAGCAGGCCCTGATCACGTGACTCTGCAGGCACTGATCACGTGGCTGATCAAGTCCAGATCACGTGACTGAGCATGCACTGATCACGTGGCTATCATGCACTGATGACGTGACTGCGCATGCACTGATGACGTGGCTGATCGGGCACTGATCACATGGCTCATCATGCACTGATCACGTGTTTATCAGGCAATGATCAGTGACTGACAGGCGCTGATCATGGGACTGTGCACGCACTGATCACGTGGCTATCATGCACTGATCACGTGACTGCGCATGCACTGATGACGTGGCTGTTCGGGCACTGATCACGTGTTTATCAGGCAGTGATCAGTGACTGACAGGCGCTGATCAGGGGACTGTGCACGCACTGATCAGGTGGCTGATCAGGAACTGACCACCTGACCGCGCATGCAGTGATCACGTGGCTGGTCGTTCACTGATCACGTGTTTATCATAGGGTGATCACGTGACTGAGAGGCGCTGATCACGTGACTGTGCTGTCAGTGATCACCTGGCTGAGCAGGCACTGATATCGTGACTGAGCATGCACTGATCATGTGCCGGGAGCCGGGGAGGCATTCCACTCTGGACAAAGGTCATGAGGAAGGAGGCTCGGCATACGCAAATGCGGGATCGAGCCTCAGGAGTCCACCCGGATGTTCTCGAGCATCTCCCCCCAAAAAAAACCGGAGTCTGCCTACTGTATTGCTTTGTGCTCTCACCTCTGATTTCACTGGGGGCTGTCCCCCACCACCATCTCGCTCTCTCTGTCAAAGAGTTAACTTACAGCTCCAATTCATAAAGTTCCTTGTCATTCTTCCCTTTAACTTCCAGCTGAGTCTCCATCTGGAGCGCGGAACCCACCACGCTTACTAATTATGCCTGGGCTGCTAAGACCCACTCGAGAAGGTGTCTAGGGTGAGGCACCTTTCGCTATTCGAGAGGGTTCCTGCGGCCTACGTAAGTGGTGCAAACTTCTTGTCTTGAAGTTTGATTGGTCTTCCGCGTAAACCAAGCTACTCAGTCTCTTTTCTCCACCGAATTTTCCTACTGAGCTCTCCTCATACTATTATTCTTGACATCTCTGATTAGCATATAAATAGTCGCCTAGGCCATCTCTCCTTCGAATACCCTGGATCAGTTGGGGCTGGTCCCCGGCAGGTGGCGACCGAACAGGGACCTCAGGAGGCAATACTCAAAGAGCTGAGCAGACACGAACCACGCAATCAGCAGGCAATAAGCATGGAGCTCAGCAGTGACGAATCATGCTGCTCAACTGGCAATAATCAAGCACGTGACCAGGCAGGAATCACGCAGCTCAGCTGGCAATTGTCAAGCAGATGAGCCGACAGGAATCACGCAGCTCAGCTGGCAATTGTCATGCAGATGAGCCGGCAGGAATCACGCAGCTCAGCAGGCCCTGATCACGTGACTCTGCAGGCACTGATCACGTGGCTGATCAAGTCCAGATCACGTGACTGAGCATGCACTGATCACGTGGCTATCATGCACTGATGACGTGACTGCGCATGCACTGATGACGTGGCTGATCGGGCACTGATCACATGGCTCATCATGCACTGATCACGTGTTTATCAGGCAATGATCAGTGACTGACAGGCGCTGATCATGGGACTGTGCACGCACTGATCACGTGGCTATCATGCACTGATCACGTGACTGCGCATGCACTGATGACGTGGCTGTTCGGGCACTGATCACGTGTTTATCAGGCAGTGATCAGTGACTGACAGGCGCTGATCAGGGGACTGTGCACGCACTGATCAGGTGGCTGATCAGGAACTGACCACCTGACCGCGCATGCAGTGATCACGTGGCTGGTCGTTCACTGATCACGTGTTTATCATAGGGTAATCACGTGACTGAGAGGCGCTGTTCACGTGACTGTGCCGTCAGTGATCACGTGGCTGAGCAGGCACTGATATCGTGACTGAGCATGCACTGATCATGTGCCGGGAGCCGGGGAGGCATTCCACTCTGGACAAAGGTCATGAGGAAGGAGGCTCGGCATACGCAAATGCGGGATCGAGCCTCAGGAGTCCACCCGGATATTCTTCAGCATCTCCCCCCCAAAAAAACCGGAGTCTGCCTACTGTATTGCTTTGTGCTCTCACCTCTGATTTCACTGGGGGCTGTCCCCCACCACCATCTCGCTCTCTCTGTCAAAGAGTTAACTTACAGCTCCAATTCATAAAGTTCCTTGTCATTCTTCCCTTTAACTTCCAGCTGAGTCTCCATCTGGGCTGTGAGACCCACCACGCTTATAATTATGCCTGAGGCTGCTAAGACCCACTCGAGAAGGTGTCTAGGGTGGGGCACCTTTCGCTATTCGAGAAGGCGCCC